>NC_058160.1:6916087-7219905 GCF_020080835.1 Cotesia glomerata
GTGAAAATGAAAAATTGCATCCTGCTTAAACATAAAACATAAAAGTTATTTCTAGTAACTGATAGTGAACTCAAAGTTCATAATTGAACTGCTTCTAACTGCTATAAGTAATCTCGATGCTTCTTTGCATACACTTATACAATAAAATACATAATAATTATTTATTTCTACGGCTTGGTGTATCTTCTTAGTACAAAAGGTGAAGAAAGATCAAGAAAAATGTATAAGACGTCAGCTTTTTATCGGGCACGCGACTTTCCTTCGAGATTAGAAATCATTCTTGATGGCACGAGGGCATTCGACTGATATTACCAAGAAATGTGGGAAGGACATGATATTAAACCAATAAGAATCATTTGAAAATTCATGATAACATAATTTGATATTTTTGAATTAGTTTTAGCATTTTTACATAACTTGATTTAAGGAAAAAAAAACTATGTTATCATATTCACGTGATCAGTTGTTTTATTTTATGACCTCTAAGAAAAAAAGTTAAAATTACACTTACGTTATATACATGTTAAAAGCAATAACGTGGACAATTTTGAAGTTTTCGAGAGAATTCGCTGATATAAATTATAAAAAAAAAAAAATAAATAATTTACAAGTTTAAGATTTAATTCTTATAATGAGTATCATTAAACTTTAGACACCACAATTTTTCTCAGATAATTTTATCGTCTTGAGATAATTTTCAAATAATAATTACATATATAAATATTTAGATTATATAATATTTATTTTTATTTTTTAATTTATATGTATACTTATAGATTAAAATTTTTTTTCATATAATCTGCATTGGAAATGTAAGTTTCAATGCCTGTTGAGCCAACCGAAACTAGACAATTTCAGACCAATGCGACTGTGCCGGGCAGGTATCAATTATTTCTTCCCGGCGGACAGAAAATAACGATTTTCTGTCCGCGAGGTGAAGTTGTAGCTTTATTTTCAATCCTATCAATTGTTTGTTTATTTTATACCTTAATAATTGTCATTCTAACCGTTAACTGTATTGCGACATATCATAATTCTGTTATTAAGCATAAATAAGAATGATAAAAGAAAACTTGTCAATTTACGAACAATGTTTGGTAAAAAATAAACTATTACTTTCTATTTTATTATAAGTTTCATAATAAAATGGTATTTTCGCTGTTCGTCTGAAACTATCTAGTTCTGGTTGGCTCCAGACATTGAAACTAGCATTTTTAATGCAACTTATATGAAAAATATAATGTGTGACGCGGGATGAAACACGATTTCAGACAGAGTGATGCCAGCCCTCGCTTCGCTCGGGCAGGCAACTTCACTCTGGTCTGAAATCGTTTTGTTTCATCCCTAGTCACACAATATACTATTCCCTGATTAAAATTATTGATTGAAAACAATTGAAAAAATTTTGAATTGATTTTAATTTTTTACATAAAATTGAAAAATATTGACTGAAATTGAGACATTCGAGAATTGAATTTTTTTCAATAATTAGAAGCCAAATAAGAAACTATTCAAAAAAATTCAGACTTCTTTAATTTCAATTGCTTTGAATTCCGAGCATCGAATTGAAAAATATTCAAAACAATTCAAACCAAAAAAAATTGAATCTTTCTCAACATTTACTAGTAAAATTGAAAATTATTGAAAAATGATAAAAATTTTATGGTTCCAATTACTTTGAATACTGAGTGAATATGAATTTTCAGTTCCACGATTTTATGAATAATTCAAACAAATTAAAAAAAACTCGAAGAATTGAATTGTTTTCTATTTCTTCCAACAAGTTAATATATTTTTAATTTGTGATTTTATGAATTATTCAATCGAATTTAAAGAAATTCGATTGATTGTATTGTTTTCTATTTTTCCCAACAAATAAACGGATTATTGAATTTACGATTTTATGACTAATTCAAACAAATTTAAACAAACTCGAAAAGTTGAATTGTTTTCTATTTCTTCCAACAAATTAATATATTATTTAATTTGTGATTTTAGAATTATTCAATCGATTTTAAAGAAATTCGATTGATTGTATTGTTTTCTAATTTTCCCAACAAATAAATGGATTATTCAATTTAAGATTTTATGAATAATCTAAACGAGTTCAAAACTTCAAATTATTTTCTATTTCTTCCAATAAATAAATAAATTTTTCAATTTACTATTGTACGAATAATTCAAACAAATTTGGACAGATTCAAAACTTCGAATTATTTTTTATTTCTTCCGACAAAGAAATAAATTTTTTAATTTACGATATTATGAAAATTTCAAGCGAATCTAAACAAATTTAAGATATTGAATTGTTTTCTATTTTCCACAATTAATAAATAAGTCATAAATTGAGGGTTCTTTGAATAATTTCAATACATTGGAATAGATTGTAAATTTCAAGTTATATTAATAACTTTCTGTGATACATAAATTAATATTAAGGTTATAATCAAGCACAAACATTCAATAGTTTTTAATTTTAAAAAATGAAATAAATTCAAAGAATAAAATAAATTAGTTGTAGCTAAACATAAATAATTCAATAATAAAAAAATCATTCTGATAATTCATCACTCTCGCTCCCAGCTGGGTATCGCAAAAGTCGATATTTATTTTGATTCTTAGTAACATCTTTTATTTGATCATGCTCTTCTTCATCTTCGGTTTTACCATCTTCTTTTTCATTGTCAGAACTGCCTTTGTCTTCATAATTGTCAATAATTTATGATAGTGAACGGTATTCGAATGATGAATTTATTCAGACAAAAAATCAAGAAAACAATACTGTGTTAACATTAAATGTAAACCTCGATGGTGCCCCTCTATTTAAAAGCGGAAAACATAGCTTTTGGCCAATTCAATGCATTATTAACGAAATCCCTCAAAAGCTCCGCCATAAATATATGCTTTTAGCTGGATTATGGTACACATCGATTGAACCAAAAGCTGATTTCATGAATTTGTATTTGGATACATTTATAAAGCAAATTCAAAAGCTGACAGCCAAAGGTTTACAAATTATTTCTAAAAGCGGAAGTATTAAAACCTACTTTGTGAAAATTTTTGCTTTTCCTGTGGATTCAGTAGCTCGGCCTGTGTTGCAAAACAGACTGCAATTTAACGGATTCTTCGGCTGTAGTTGGTGCTATCAGCGTGGAACAACGACTTCGAAGGTGATGAAATATCCATTAACAGCTGATATTCCAAAGGATCGAGATCATAACAGCTATCTAAAGGACGTAGAAAAGCACAAAAAAGACATTCAGAAGCTCCGAAAAACAAAAAAAAACGAAAAATACACAGTTCATGGTATTAAAGGTTCTAGTATTCTGTCTTCACTTCCGGAGTTTGATTGTGTTTGGGGATATCCTCACGATTACATGCATGGAGTGCTACTAGGTGTGGAGCGTCAACTCTGGAACAAGTGGAGCAAAAAATTTTTATCACCGGACCAAAGAAAATTAATTAATGCTCGGTTAACGAATATCAAGCCAACTAACGAGATTCATCGAACTCCACGAATATTGATCAAAAAACAATCATGGAAAGCAACAGAATGGCGTTCTTGGTTATTGTTTTATAGCATCCCCGTATTAAGCGGAATATTACGGCAAGATTTACTCGACTCATACAAATTATTCGTCTCAAGTATCTTTACACTTCTCTCAGTGAACATAACTGAAGATGATTTGCTAAGATGTGAAATGAATCTACTCCAATTTGTATATGATTGCCAAAACTTTTATGGGGCTAAATTTATGACATTTAATGTTCATTCTTTATTGCATATGGTACAGAGTGTACGGAAAAATGGTCCATCATGGGCAACATCGACGTATGCATTTGAAAACAATATTTACAATTTGAAACAAAAAGTTACTGGTCCAAATGGTCCAATAAATCAAATGGCAAATAGGACATTACGTAACAATAACTTTCAAATAATACTACACGATGAATGTAACGAAACATGTCGGCAATTTTGTACTAATATTATGGATACCAAACGAGAGAAGATATCAAGGTCAGTACGGTCAGTAAATGGCGCGATATTGTTAGATGACGTAATTGGAGAAGCTCCGAAAAGCTCTGTTTCTTATTATAATCGATGCCTATACAAAGAGAGAATGTATCATGGTCAGCTGTATACTCAAGCCAAGAAAACGAATAATTCATTTATTCGGTTGACAGACGGAAGAATGGCTCAAATTATTCGATTTTTATCGGAGAATAATTTAGCATGGATGAAAATTCTTATTTTAGAAACCGAAAAAGTGGAAGGATGTGACCATCTATGGAGAATTTGGAACCGTAAACCTGAAAAAGTGAAATTACCTGTAACCGTCATACAAAAAAAGATGATATATATGTCTATTAAGGCCCTAACTCACAAAGAAAACAATTTAAACTATTTAACCATACAGCCAAATGATTTTGAAGTACAGTAAAAAAAAAAAGTTCATTTTCAATTTGCTATTAAGGAATGTTTCACTGTATATAAATGTAAAATAATCAAGTAAAGTTAAGTGATAATTACTGTAAGATTTTTTGTTTAGTCTTGTATTATTTATGTAATTAAACACATAAAGAATAAATAAGAAATATAAACTAATTGACAGTAGTGCAATTCCCCGTAGTTCCTGACGACTAGCATTATTTAGATACTATAAGACTAGAAAAAATTCTTCTTCTTAAACTAATTTCAATATGATAAATTGATGGTAAGATAGAGAAAATAAAATTTCGACATTAAGTTTTATTTACTGATAGAAAAAAATTGGAAATTATTAAAAATTATAAATGAATATTAATAATTTTTATTCAAAGAGTAATCGGATATCAAGTGTTAATTATTTGTAAAAGAAATTGAAAAACATTCGAAATTGCGAATGAAATTCAATAATTTTTCATTTAAAAGCAATCAGATATTAAATTCGATTTAGTTATAGAAAACAATTGAAAAGTATTCAAAATCACAAATAAATGTGAGTAATTTTTATTCACTGTACGACCGGATATCGAATATTAATTATCTATTAAAAATTATTCGAAGGCATAGGAAATCGCAAAGGAAATACAAAATATTTTTTTCACGAAGTAATCAGATCTTAAGTTTTATTTATTTATAAATAATGATTGGTAAGTTTTCAAAATTACAAGTAAATTTCAATAAATTTTTATTCATAGCATGATCGGATGTAAAGTTGCATTTATTAATAGAAAACAATTCAAAAGTATTCAAAAATACAAATAAATTTCAATTATTTTATATTTACAGTACGAATGCATATCACGTTGTATTTATTTATAAAAAAAAATTGGAAAGTTTTCAAAATCACGAATGAATGTGAATTATTTTTTATTCACTGTACGACCGGATATCAAATATTAATTATCTGTTAAAATTATTCGAAGCCATTGGAAATTGCGAAGGAAATTCAATAATTTTTATTTAAAAAGTAACCAGATATAAAGTCTTATTTATTCATAGAAAATAATTGAAAAGTATTCAAAATTACGAGTACATTTCAATAAATTTTTATTCACAGTGTGATCGGATGTATGTTTGCATTTATTCACAGAAAACAATTCAAAAGTATTCAAAAATACAAATAAATTTCAATAATTTTATATTTACAGTACGAATGCATATCACGTTGTATTTATTTATAAAAAAAAATTGGAAAGTTTTCAAAATCATGAATGAATGTCAATAATTTTTCATTTTCTGTACGACTGGATATCAAATATTAATTATCTGTTAAAAATTATTCGAAGGCATTGGAAATTGCGAATGAAATTCAATAATTTTTTATTCAAAAAGTAACCAAATATGAAGTCTTATTTATTCATAGAAAATAATTGATAAGTATTCAAAATTACGAGTACATTTTAATAAATTTTTATTCACAGTATGATCGGATATTAAGTTGCATTTATTCATAGAAAACAATTCAAAAGTATTCAGAAATACAAATAAATTTCAATAATTTTATATTTACAGTACAACCGGATATAAAGGCTTATTTATTCATTGATAACAATTGAGAACAATTTAAAATCATTTATTTTTCTCTATTTTTTTTTAATTCCGCATTATATCCAAATTCATGAACTATTTATCTATTCAAATCCATTGAACACAATTAAATATTTGAATTTTTCTTAATTTTTTTTTATACTTAAAAAGGTTTAAAATCTTTAAACTATTTATCTATTCGGAAAAATTCATTTTTGCCTGAGCTGAATCAATCGTGAAATACAACTTGTTGAAAATAATTGAAATCATATCCAATTCAATTTTATTCAATCAATAATTTTAATCAGGGATTGGTTTGTTAGTACAACTTGAAATATTTTGTTAATGCGAGACCAATGGATTTGTTACTATAACTACACTCATTTGTTACCAGAACATATTTTTCAGTTATCCCGTCTTTTGTTATTTCAACTATATCGTTTTTATGCGTGTTAGATCCACGCGTTAGATTTATAAAAATTTCTCTGTTATAAAAGTATCAAGTTTTTCTAACTTAAAACCTCATTTAATTTTATGCAAAATATTAATAGCCTGTACAAAAATGGATTGATCAATAATTGATCACTGACTGATCAATTATGAGTCTACCATACATCAACGAGAGGTCATTCAGAGATCGCTAACTGATCACTTTATGGAGACAATACGGAAAAATGTCAGAAAATTAGTTTTGCGATCTCTATTGATAAATTTTCGGTCGTAACATAATGATGGCTTGATGATTGGTAATCAAGCTCTCTAGCTAATTGCAAATTAAATTCTATTATGATTAATCATCCAATCACCATCTAGAAATAGAATTAAAATTAAAATTACAAAATTCCCTGACTTTGACGTGCTAAAAGTAAAGTACTATCTCAACCGCTTTGGGTCGGAAGACGAGCAACAAAATTAGCACATGATCGGTTAGAAATTATCTAATGATTTAGTGATTTTATAATAAATTGTCCAATTATCATTTAGAAATTAATTTTTTTTGCTGAGAGATCATACGGTGATTAATCATTGCTCATTACGCGATAAATTAATACTAATTAAGTGAACAATTAGCAATCATTCAATGATCAATTAATAATCACTCAGTCATCAACTAATGAGCTCTGAATGATCAGTTAATCATTTAGTATTCATCAATTGATCATTCAGTGTTCATAAATTGATCGCTGAGTGATCTCGAAGTGATCAATCACTGATTTCGGTGATTAATAGGATACCTGTCAGTGATCAACGATCGATCTGCTTGTGATAAATAATTGATCACTCAGTGATCATTAACTGATCACTCAGAGGTCATTAATTGATGACTGAGTGATTAATAATTGATCAATCCATTTTTGTATGGGAAAGTATAGAGATTTCAAATTCTTGAAAAAAATAGTATTTTAAGAACAAAAGCAACAAATTAAAATTCATTAGGATATTTTTTTATTTATCTAATTTCCGTAAGTTATATCTATAATTTGATATTAAAAATATAAATAAAATAATTTTATTTAAAAAATATGAATAATTTATTGATATTCTTCTGCAAGATAAACCATTTTTATTCAATCAATTTGACTAAGATACAACAACAATTATTATTATATTTATAATAAAAATAATAAATTTTTATTCAAGATAAATTTCAAAAACTTGATGATTCTTCTTCTTTTGATTTGTGAGGAAGAACGTCGGGAAGTTGCACTTCGTAAATAGGATTATTGTCTTCACTTATCCAAATGCTTCCATTTTGTGCACATCTTATCACATATACTAAACCATGGGCCACTGTTTCAACTCTAAAAATCAAATTTGAAATCATTAGAATAGATTAATCTTGATCAGTTTTATTAACAAGCTTACATTAGATGCTTTTTGGTTTTCTCCGAAGATTTAATTTTTAAGTAGTCTTATTATCAATATTAATTCAATATCGTCATAACAAAAAATACATATAAGGTAAAAGACCCAGTTGTTGACACTGGCCTAATTATTGATACTTGCAATTTTATTCTCGTTGAAAAAAACAAATTAACTCTAATAAATTAATGAATATAATTTTAGAATTATAAATTTTAGGATAATTGGTTTTTTGAGAACATTTTGTTTTTTTAATTAGAATAAAATTGCAAGTGTCAAACAACTAGGCCAGTATCAATAATTGAGTCTTTTATCTTATTCAATGGCATAAAGTAATTATTTAATAATTTATCTAATAGACGATTCTATTTCTGAAATTTTAACCTGCACCCGTTTAAAATATAACTATGAAAACTTAAGCCTAATTGATACATGTACAAGCATAATAACTTTAAGATATTGGTGAGCAAATATATAAAAAAGTTTGAACTGAAAAGGTACGACAGAAAAAAAAAGTTTTTTGAAACAACAACAGTTTTAAAAACGAAAAATATTGATCTTAAAAAATTGAAAAAAATTTTTTGTCACTTTTACTCCTTCAATTTTTATATCTTTAAATTTATAGAAGTATAATAAAGCTCTAGTATTTAGACATGGATAACAATTTAGATTAAAGTAACCTGACGCATGATTATTACTTTGGTTTTTTTGCAATGCATAAGAAATTTTGGTACAGTTATTTTTCATAATGCAAAAGTTAAGAAACATTAATTCGTACTTGTATTATTCTCGTATATTTCCGAATTAATTTCAAAATCACTTTTATTGCTAAGAATAATGAAATTTATCGACGTCAATTTCGCTTAAAAATTATAATATTCAAAAAATTTTTAAATCGCTATAAAGAATTTTTTATAATTCCTGTACCGATGCCAATTTCTGTGTGAAAATTTTGTTTATAGCAAAATTAATAGCTTACAAGTAAAAAAAAAAATTGTTTTAAAGTTGCACTTAATTAATTTAAAAAATATGACATAAATTAATTTTAATAAATCCTAAAAACTTTTAATTTCTATTGAAATCATTTAACAAAAATCGATGGATTCTTCAATTAATTTAAGCGTGTAGACATAGATAATTTTAGTATTTAAGTTAACGAATTTTCATTCATATCAGAATTACTTTTGGGGATGAACTGTTGCACATTTGGCCTCGGTGACTTCCGAATCATTATTTGGGTATTTTTCACTCGGATAATCCTGGACTTTCGATAATCCTGGACAAAGTACAACTACTTTAACTCCTGTTCTCTTGAAATGATAAGGTTGCTAAAAATAAATTGTTTGTTGATTATTGCAAGACTTAATTAGTTAATTAAATTATTAATAAAATGTTCAAAAATGTTAATGATGAATTTAATTACTGAAAATGAACGGCTAAAACTGATAACTGCTTGTTTCGCAGTTGAGTAAACGGGGAGTTGTGGTACAGGTTCAAGGCCAAAAATTGATGCAACATTCACGATAATTCCTCCTTTACTGCCCATATCTTTTCCCATTTGTTGTACCCCAAGTAGACTACTTCGAATTACTGTAGCCTATCAGACAGACATGATAGATTATAAATGTTTAAAAAATTAAATTAAAGAGTGTAAGAACACCGATAATATTTATCAATGCTTACAATATTAACATCAACAGCTTTTGTTATGTCGACTTCATTAAAGAGATCTGCATTATTAATAAGAATTTCTAGTCCTCCAAGATAATTCACTGCTTCTTTGAATATTGCTATTTAAAAGAAGAAATCTTAAATAATAAGTTATTTATCAATCAATTAATTATATTTTTACGTAACAAAACAAATAATGAAAAAGTACTTACAATCTAATTCGCTACTCTTCGATATATCGCTGTTGTAGTGTGTAACTCGTTGTTCACCGAATTCATGATTTAATTCATCTATTGGTGATATTTCATTGTCATTAATCTCTCGGTCTCCAATCATTACAATTTTCTGTTGAAAATTCGAATAATATTAGTTAAGTACAATGATTAATTAATAATATTAAGATATTAATCACTAAAAACTCACTTCAGCACCATTTCTAAGCAGTTCACGGCAAAAGGCTATTCCTAAGCGATTAACGGTTCCTATAATAATTCCTTTTTTATCCTTTATTTGCATTTTGAATTAAAAAAAAAAATTTTTTGTTAATAAAAGAAGTTTTATTAAAATCAATCGCCTCGTACGAGTGACGCTTAAGTACTGTGATATTGTTCAGATTTGTTTTCTCACTAACATGATCCTTGACCTATCTTGTTTTCGTTTCAGTTACATTACGATTGGTAAATATTACAATTGTTAACATATATTAACTTGAGTAAATTACAGTTATTTTTGAATGTTCTAACAAAAATTGCAAAAATATTCTATTTTTCTAATATGAATAATTTCTTCTTCTTACAACGTCTGTGAAGATTTAAAGAAAAATTTTATTCTGAATTATAAATTGCATTATGTAATTCTCACTAAATTCTGAGTTACAAGATGATTAATATTGACCTGATATAAATTAAAATTAAAATTGTTGCGTTTGTTAGATAATTTTGAATTTTAAGTATACTTACAGAATAACGCACTTTACAATTAAATTTTATTCTTTATTTACACAAAAATTCTAATAATTTACCTTCAAGAAAAAGTTTTTCTTGATGAATATTGATAAATATTTCTGAAAAAACTATCGTACTTACGAAAATCAAATTAAATAAAAATAAACATTTCATTTACTAATTATGATGTATTTCTTCTATTAAAATATATCATCTAAGATTACAATTTAACAAAAAAAAAAAAAAAAAAAAAAATTCAACTATAAGTATAAACTCAAAGTGTACAAAGTAAACAGTGTTGAGAATGTACTTTTTAATAATCATAAAAAACATGAGAATTATTATTTCTTACTTATTCTAATATTTTCATATTTCAAATATTATGTATAACAATTTTAATATCTATACTATTAAACATTTATTTTTATAAACTAATTATTTTGACTTGTTTTACAGTAATTTTACAATATTTTAAGTACAAAACTTACTTAAGATATATACAATTAAAAACCAAAAAACTTCTAAATATTTATGCAAAACAAATTTTGATTCTTTTTGCTTTTTTTGAACGTGTTTCTCTTAAGCCATCAATAATTTCATATAACAATTCGTTTTTGGCTAACGTTAATTTTTTGTACTCGTCTTGCATTTCAATAGTCTTTATATTTTCGATAATGAACTTTAAGGTCATTTTACGTAATTTGAGAGCGTTATTTTTTTCAGCTTCACAAATAATACGAATAGCGTTTTCTACACTAATAAAACGAAAAATAGTTGGCCCACAGAAATTCTGTAATTTAGTTATCTTGAATCGTTCGGCAACACTCAATAGTCTTAACGCAAGTTCGCAATTATTTTCAGCTAACGTATCACCAGCATACATAAACCTCAATGCCTCTTTCATAACATCTGGTTCAACATTCTCAATAATCATACGATCCATTCCGTTATTTGACTGAAACTCCTTTAGAAAAACAGGACTGTGAGCAGCGAGAATAACTTTATGACATGTAATTTCTTCTCCACCAACAATTAATTTTATGTCATTTAACATACTTGTCACGTAAAACATAGAATAATCTTTGTTTGTACTGATTAATGATGATGATATAGATTTATCCGTAAAGCCTAACCAAATTATTTTGCAACTAATAATCATAGATGCGCTAAATTTACTATCTTTTAGCACCTCCAGCTTGTGATTTTCAATCCAGTCATGAACAATAGCAGAATATTGTCTGGATTTGTTAACAAATACTTGAAAAATAACAGTGCCAGGCTTAGTAATATAATCCTTTCTTATATCAATCAAAATGTTTTTATCTCCTGCAACGTACTCGACTTTTAATGTGATCAAACAATAATCAAGGGCTTTCATAAAGTATTGAGTAGAACCAAAATAATCTACAGAGCCATCAATTTTACAGTCGTGTTTTATGGTATTACCGTCAACATAGTTAGCAATCATCTTTACTTTTTTATTTAAGCTGTAAATTAATATATCGTGTGTTAATGGATATAAATTTATTTGGTCAATAGATGTAAATTCTAATCATAGACTGTTTATCACATAAAATAAGATAAATATTACCTTTATTGCTGATTAACATTTAAAATGCTTTTTACCTGCGAATATTTATTTTTTAATTTAAATTATTAAAAATATTTTAATAATTAAACAACTTCGATAGGTGTGAAGTAATGAATCAGTTTTTTAGGTTGTTATCATTGCTTCTCTCATACACACATTGTTTTCACTCCACGAAAATAGAGGCGGCATTTATAAACGATAGATCACGAAGATAATCGATTAATCACGAAAGTTAAAATTGTAACGGTTGAATGTTCTTCTGTGAAGTGTTTTCGAATTTTATAAAAAAATATAACAATTTTGGAATATTAGTAATAAAATTAATTAATTTTAACTAGGTACCATGATATAATCAATGATATTTTTACACGCTTTTTATTAGCTTCACTTGTATGTCAGTATGTCAGTATGTCAGTATGTAACTCTCCGTGGGTAATTTGCGCGCCTGAATATTTTTGATAATCAACAAATAATAGTTTAAAAAAACTAAAAAATCACGCTTTTATAAATAAACCAAACTAAAAAGTAGAAAATAAATAATAGTGTAAAAAAAAAACTAAAAAACACGCTTTTATAGAAAACTAAACTAAAAAATGGAAAATAAATTTTAATAAATTTGAATTAAGACCAGTGTAAAAAATTTCAATAAATATAAATTAATAATAGTGCAAATAAAAAAAATGTATTTTATTTTAAAAAAAGCGTGGGGTGCATGGTGTCAATAGTTATAAATATTTTATTGACAGATATGAGTAGAGTGATTATCATTTTGATAATATCTTAAAAAGCACCCCACGCTTTTTTAAAATAAAATACATTTTTTTTATTTACACTATTATTAATTTATATTTATTGAAATTTTTAACACTATTCTTAATTTAAATTTATTAAAATTTATTTTCTATTTTTTAGTTTGGTTTTCTATAAAAAGCGTGTTTTTAGTTTTTTTAAACTATTATTTATTTTTATAATTTTCAAGCTATTATTTAAAGAATACTCTATTAGTTAATAGATGTGTAATGCCGATTGGCGTATATGTACACTACTCACAAAAATTAAGGGAATAAAAAAAAACGTAAATTTTTTTTTAGATTTTTGACGGGCTGTATTTCAGCGGAAAATGATCGTATCGCAAAAATAAAAAATGGATTTTAAAGCTCTGAGACTCTAGTTTTCAGATCTCGAGGTCAAAATTTTTTAGGAATTACGGTTTTAACATGATCCAAAGAAATAGAGCGAAAAAAAAAATTTCCAAATTTTTGAATTTTTTTTTTTCACTCTATGGGCTCCGAAAAATTTTTTCAGACAAAGCGACCTCATGAAACAGATAGCCTGTTTATTTAGCTTTAATTGCATTTTTTATTTAGCTTGATACGACCATTCGTTGCGGAGATATCCGAGATTAGACAAAAAAGGACGTTTATGTCTTTAACCATCAATATCTCTGCAACCAATAATCGCACAGCAAAGAAAAGGACAGTTTTGCAAATTGGAATCAATTTACAATGAAATCCCACAAAAAAATTTCAGAAAAAAAAATCTTATCGGTGTACGGTACCGCTTTAAAAAAAGTTAAAAAAAGTGACTTTTTCCCTTATTTTGGTTGATCGACTGTATCTTAACAAATATCAATGGGGAAGCTAGACATTGCAGGACTTTTTTATATCTCAATGTACCCCTAAGAACCCTGTAAATTTTCAGATTGATCCATTCAGTAGTTTTTTCGCCCCGAGTAATCAAAATTTTGAAAAAATTAAAGGAATAAGATTTTATCCATTATCGTGCTGCAATTTTCAGAAAAATGAAAAATTGATTTTTTTTTTTTTTTGCACTTAATTTGCCTGAGCTCATCAGTAAATTCAAATAAAACAAAAACGTCAAACAAAAAAATTGAAAATTAAGATAAAAAAATTTTTTTTCTCAAAAAAAAAAATTTACCTTAATTTTCGAATTTTTTTGTTTGTCGTTTTTTTTTTATTCGAATTTACTGATGAGCTCAGGCAAATTAAGTGCAAAAAAAAAAAAAAATCAATTTTTCATTTTTCTGAAAATTGCAGCACGATAATGGATAAAATCTTATTCCTTTAATTTTTTCAAAATTTTGATTACTCGGGGCGAAAAAACTACTGAATGGATCAATCTGAAAATTTACAGGCTTCTTAGGGGTACATTGAGGTGTAAAAAGTCCTGCAATGGCTAGCTTCCCCGTTGATATTTGTTAAGATACAGTCGATCAACCAAAATAAGGGAAAAAGTCACTTTTTTTAACTTTTTTTAAAGCGGTACCGTACACCGATAAGATTTTTTTTTCTGAAATTTTTTTATGGGATTTCATTGTAAATCGATTCCAGTTTGCAAAACTGTCCTTTTTTTTTGCTGTGCGATTATTGGTTACAGAGATATTGATGGTTAAAGATATAAACGTCCTTTTTCGTCTAATCTCGGATATCTCCGCAACAAATGGTCGTATCAAGCTAAATAAAAAATGCAATTAAAGCTAAATAAACAGGCTATCTGTTCCATGAGGTCGCTTTGTCTGAAAAAATTTTTCGGAGCCCATAGAGTGAAAAAAAAAAATTCAAAAATTTGGAAATTTTTTTTTTCGCTCTATTTCTTCGGATCATGTTAATACCGTAATTCCTAAAAAATTTTGACCTCAAGATCTGAAAACTAGAGTCTCAGAGCTTTAAAATCCATTTTTTATTTTTGCGATACGATCATTTTCCGCTGAAATACAGCCCGTCAAAAATCTAAAAAAAATTTGCGTTTTTTTTTATTCCCTTAATTTTTGTGAGTAGTGTACATAAATAAGTAAATAACAAGAGAATGAAAATTAAAGTTGGAATTAAAAATAAAATTGATATTGAAATCAGCAGACATCTGAAAATATTTTTAATTTTTAGAACAAATTAATCTTGAAAAATAAAAAAATTTTTTGAAATTCGCACAGATAACTTTTTTTAATTTTTACATGTGGAATTTTATCCAAAAAATATTTAATAATTTGTTATAAAATTTAAAAAAAACTGACAGATGGCTGATTTCAACATCATCAATAAAACTAATGAAAATTAATTTAGCAGATATTTGATTATTTTTAAGAGTTTTTGTAACAAATAAATTATGGCAAAAAAAAAATTACTAAAAAAAACTGACATCTAGAAATTGTAAAAAATAAAAAGTGCAATTTTTTAAAAATCATTTTTTGGAACAAATTTGTTTGTTAAAAAAACTTAAAAAGTGGTCAAGTGACTGCTAACTTTAATGTCATATAAAACTGTAATGAGTTATTGTTAAAGTAATAACCAATTTTTAAAAATTGTTATATTTTCTGAAAAAAATCTTTCAAATTTTACACAAAAAATGTTGACACCAAATTTTCTAAATTATTCTTTTGTTTATATTTAATTATCATATTAATTACTACATAATTATTTAAAGTGTAAGTAACATAGCCATTTACATTACCAACAAAGAATTTAACTGCATTTTTTTTCTGTCACCTAAACATACCGTATTTTTACGAGAAATAAACCATATTTTCTAATATTTTCTGTCATGTCAGTAGTGGTTTAGTGGTTTGTATTCATCATGGCTTCCGCGGGTTGGAAATCAATTGAATTAAATTTAGATATCTTATGTTTGTTGTACTCAAGCCCATAATATTATAAACTTAATCAGTTCGCACGTATTATTTTGATATTTTAATTATATTGAGTTTTGATCAGTGAAATAAAAGAACTTATGTAATTATTATGTTTAATTCAATATTCTTACTTTATTCGTTTATTTTTTGTTTTCTATTTGTCATTTTTATTAAACACATAACAATCATGATAAGTTATAGTTATAATTAATAATAATATATTTTTATAAATTGCAGAATGAATTCCTGTGAAGAATCAGAATCATCTGTTTGTGATACTCTAGATCTGAGTGGTCAAGGACTTAAAAAATTAAGTCGGTGTCCGTCAGACGCAGATATTAATACTTTAATCGTAGACGATAATGAACTTCAAAGACTTGATAATCTTGATACTTATCACAGAATCACAAAGGTTTGTACAAATTTAAGCGATTTTTATATTTAAGTAATTCTATTATAATTATAATAATAATGTTTTATCATGTTTTTACTCAAGGATCGAAATATTTTAGATAATATTTTCCTGCTATTAAATTTTTATTTAATTAGATTATTCATAACTAGTTGTTCTTTTAAAAATACTGATAAATAATTTTTTTTAGCTCTCTATTGTACGCAATCAGCTTTTACGAATGTATGGAGTATCAAAATTATGTAATTTGGTTACACTAAATTTGGCTAACAATGGAATTTTAACAATCGAAGGCATCAAAGATATGCCAAATTTAACAACTCTGTGCTTAGCTGGGAATAATATTAAAGTATGCTTCACATCACTTAGTTTTTGAATTAACATTGAAAAATTTAATACTAATTGCCTAAAATATTTTTTTTTCTCAAATTTTTTCAGTCCATTGAGCATCTGCATACTAATACAAAATTACAACACCTGGATTTATCTGAAAATAGTATCAGTCATATTTCTGATATTTCTTATCTCAGAAATTTAAAAGTATGAATTAATAACTCTCATTTTTAAACCAATTAATTTTACTTAATTTATTGTAATTAATATATTTATTTCAGGAGTTATTTTTACACAATAATCGCATAATAACGTTACGACAATCTGAAAGATATTTGCCAACATGCTTAGAAACTCTAACATTAGCTAACAATAATATTACAGATTTAAATGAAATGTCTCATCTCAGTGGATTGACGAACCTTATTAATTTTTCTATTGCTAATAATCCTTGTGTTAGTTCTACAGGTAATAGTATGTATCCTTTTTTTTTTTTAATTTTTTATGCAACATATCAATTTTAAATAGTTAATCACTGTTACTAGACTTGCAGAAGATCTCTAGTTTGTAGCCTAGATAAAATATTAAAATTTATTTAATCACAATATTTATAGACACACATACTAGATAATGTTTCTTAACTAAATAGTTTATAGTGGTTTTGATTATCGTCCATTTGTCATCAATTGGTGTATGAGTCTCAAGTCAATCGATGGATATGCTGTAGATCCGATTGAAAGGTAAGATAATTACTAATTAATAATTATAGATTTATGATTTCATTTATTCATTTACTTGCACTATAAATAAAAAAAGCACTAAGACCTTATTAATTTTTTATTAACAGTATTGATTCAAACATTTTATAATTAAACAGTCGAAAAAAACTAACAATATTTTCATAACATAATTTACGAGAATACTATAAAAAATATAATTACATATTTTTATAAATAATTATTTTGTTACATATACAAATCAATACTGTTCACTAAAAATTAATAAATGATATTTATATTTACCAAAGAAATTTATAAACTGACCCATTCAGTTTAAAAGCTGAATGGCTTTATTCTCAAGGACGAGGCAGACAATTTCGTGTTGGTGAGCATTCATTACTTACTCAATATTTAGCATCTGTTTGTCCATTATCGGGTGAGTGTCTTGAGAATGAGACGGACAGAAAGCTTAGATTAATATTGAGTAAAGCGCAGCATCATCAACAACAACTCAATCAGCAAAGTGACACCAGTACTGTTCATGGTATAATACCATCTCCGGTAGCTAGACGAAGATTAGGACCTAATCGTACTAGCTCACCGAGACGTCCAAGTAAGTTTATTTCTCAAGCTGTTATTATTATTATTATTATTTTAATCAAAAATGAAAGAAATAAAAATAAAATGCAATTAGTAGTAAAAATAAACAGATATAGGATTGATTACTGAGGCGATCATTTGGCTCTCGTTCTTTTTTCAATGTCAATTAAGAGCGTGAGTTAAATGAACCAACGTCCAGTAATTATATAATTTTGTTCACTCATAGCACCAATTTTTGCATTCCACGAAGATAAATACTTACAATCAGCAAAATTTTTCAAGTCAAAATACTGCGTCTGCCCGTCACGATGCAAAGGTATCTCCGAAATTAAAGACAATTTTTTTTTTATTATTGTTAAAAAATAATTAAAGTCAACATCATCCCACAATTAAATTCTTATTCTGCTGAAATAATTTTGGAGTTCATATCCTGTTGCTTCTTTCGGCTTCTAGAGTTAATAAAACGTTTGATTAGACTGATTAAGTATTGATTCATTATTAAATATAATTATTAGATAGTTGTGAAATAGTACAATTATTTTTTTATTTAAGTAAACGTACTTAGGCATCAGGTAAATTATCATTTGCAAGCTTCGGCTGACGGTACTAGCGTAATTTGTCCTATGCATATTAATAAATTATTAAAAAAAAAAAAAAATAATATTTTAAATCCTCAAATAGCTTCTATTTTATTAGGTTCTTCATGTAATTCTATGCGATTGAGATCACCAGATCGAATGGTAGCAAGTTGTCATACTGATACTATGATATCATCTTGTCATGGAACTCTAGCTGATAACCATGAATTATTGATGACTCAAAGTCTTGATCCAAATATGTTGTGCAATACTTTTAATAACAAATCCAAAGAATCCGGATTAAAAGATATCGAAGGTAATATCAATTATACTTTATTAAATTTTTCAGTGATTAGCTTATACAAATTTTGTTTTATTTTTGTAATAGAAACTTCAAGTCCTTTACAAGCAGCAACGAAACTAGTACCTGTGCCAGAATCATTGATGAGCCCAGATTTTCGGCCACCTTCTGGTCTCTCGCGAATTCTTCCAAAAACTCCACCATCTCGACTTAACTCACCAATACAGACAATTGTACCTGTTAAGATTAACAACGAAAATAATTCAAAAGCCATTACAACAAGCAATTTATCAAATATTGTTACTGCTAAAACTAGTGTAGGAGTACTAAAAGCAAATTCTCTTATGAAAAGTAATTCGGCGTCTAACTGTGTAGCAGGAAAAACAAATATTGCTAAACCTATTACGACAAATACAAATGGTAAATGTCCACAGGCTGTTAAAATAAATAATTATGTGCAAAGTAAAATATCAACACCAAAAAGAAGTGCTAGAAATTCACCAAATTTGCCTAGAAATCCACAAAGAATGAAAGCTGCAAATGACAAAGTAAAAAGTAACGATTTACAAAAGGGTAAATTTACGGGTAATGATAATACAACAATGAGTAGTGATGAAGATAGTGAAGTTTGTCAAGTAAAATTGAATAATATTCGACACAGAGCTATTCAAAGACGCCAGGAGGATACAAATAAAGCCGAAGATCAAGCTGAAAAGGCAGCTGTATGTATTCAAAGAATGTGGCGAGGTTATCATACACGTAATTTAAATAAAAAGGCTACAAATGTTTTAAAAACAATTGAAATGATGAGGACGAATAAGTACATACAAAAATTATCAACTGACATGGAAGCAACACGTACTGCTCTTGAAAGTGAACATAAACTACAATTACTTCAAATGCAAGCTATAAATGCACTGTGGAAAAAAGTTGTTAGTTTACAACCAGGTGGACGTGATGCAAATGAAATTAATAGTGCACAAGCAAACACTGATATTGTTACAAATCTTGCGCAGACTTGTAATTTATTGCACAGTCAGGTACAACAATTACAAGATTCAATGACTGAGATAAAACGATGTATGTCAAATATGCAAACAAAAGTTGTGTTAATTGACAATGGTGTTGGAACGCAAACAGAAATATCGGCAGTACACACTCCAGCTGGTGAAGAGAATTCATTTCCATATGGCAAACCACTAATTCGACCGCAATCATTGTCTATACAACCGACAATACATGAAAGTGCGGAGAGTAAATCTTTCGCTACAAATCTTGTTGACAGTGTTCTTAAAAAAGTATCTCAATCAACAGACACAACGGATGATGAAATTAATACTGATATACTTAATTCAAATTCGAATCCAGAATTATTATCAGCTGATCATCAGGAAATGTTTAAAAGCTGTGAAGAAGTTGTTGAGGATGAATTCAAAGAAATGGATGGTGAGTTGGAAAAAGTTATTGAGAGTACAGATATTTGTGAAGAGACCATTTGTAAAGAGTTACATAATCTTATTGAAAATGAGAGTGGTCAAGAAAGTACTGCTGGAAGTGAAAAAGAAAATTCCTACTAAATTACTAATAATAAAAACAATTGCTTATTTAATGATTCCGTTATTTACAAATTATAAATTCAAGTCTGAATGTGATTATATTTCACATAATAATAGTTTATATCGAGAGTCACTGTACATAAAACATATAGAGTAATAACTCGTTAAATTATCAATATTAATTTTAAATAAGTTGATGAAAAAATACATCACGTGACAATTGACAGTGGAATAATAAAATAATATGTCAATTTTTTCGAAGATTAAAAAGAGTGACTTAAATATTCGCCTTTTCAAGATATTTATCTAGAATAATGCATAATTGATAAACAAATAAATATATGTAATCTAGTCCAAATAGTTTTCTTGCTGTCATTGATATTTATATAATTCTCTTATATTGTTTAGACAGTATTTTATTAGAATTAAAAAGTGGTTTAATTTACAATTATTCTTATTATTCTATTGTTTCCGTTGTTAAAAGTATCATTATAATGCCTCAAACATATAAGAAGCCCAAGTGACTATTTACTAGAACTTTTTTTTACTGTTTAATGTAATCACTATTTTAAAAATTTAGATAATTAACTATCGAGTAATCATATGACTTTTCTTTTTAATTTTTTTCATCTTCTCAATAAGAGGTCATTAAAATTATTTAATTATTGACAGACCAAATAATTAAATTAATAAAGTTTTATTTTAAGAAATTTAAAATACGTTTAACGAAACCACTAAGGATTCAAATTATTTATTTATTTATTTATGTAGTGTTAACAATTGAGAATTATAAAAATAAATAATTAATAAATCGTATATTTCTGCTCAATTAATGTTCACGCATAATAATATTTATATAATTAATACTTTAAGATTATTTAATGTATTAATTTTATCATTAAAAAACTGATTTGATAGTTAAATTGTACTTTTTATTTGCTTTTTTAGTTTTTGACTTGAAAAAATTTAAACGAATTTGTTACAAGTAGATTAAGTATTCGGTATTGTTATTATTACCAAAAATAATGTTGACGAATACTTGTAATGACATGATAAATTGAGTACAATTTTTATTAGATTACTATGCACTTAGTGGTTTTTTTTTTTTTTTTTTTTTTACATATTTGTTATAGAAAATCTTATAGTTGCAATATTGTACTTCCTCATATTTTTTTTTTTTTTACAAAAACTTAGTTATTAGTAAATTATTTTTCAAATATAAAATGTATAAAGTTCTAACATTTATTACTGAGTAAAATACATAAAAAATAGCTTATTTATTCATAATAAGACGGATAAAATCTTCCACGATTTCTTCATAATTATAATCACCATACATACTTATTAGAATATGCTTAAAACCATAAACTAAAATGAAAACAAATCTTTTCATAAACTGAATAAGTTCGTATTTTGAAATAAAGAAATAAAAAGCAATTTTTGTTGTTTTTTCTAATTAAAATAATCTCCATTAACAAGATTAATTTCTAAACAATTGCTTGTACAGAGCATCAAAGGTTTATTTGATTTTTCAAATAATCTAGCTGAAAAAAGTAACAATTCAACTTCTTAAAAGATATAAAAAGTTTCTCATAGCGGAAAAAATTATCTTTAAAATCTTCTTAAAAATGATATAGTTTTTTTTTTTGATTTGTTAAATATTTATAAAATATTGATACCGGTATGTTGTCCCTGAATTTATTCTTAAGTATAAAATGAAATTTTTTTTTTTTATCGAAACATACGTTTAAACGTCTGCTTTTCATGATTTAAATATGATGTGATAGATTTATTGACTTTATCAATTTCACGTGAAATTTCAGGATTATCAGGATCAATACATTGTAATTGTTTCAAGTCAGCTAGACCAGTTTCGTAATCATTCAAACCAATATATGCCTGACTACGTCGAAAAAGAGCTTTAGTATTCGTTTTATCCTCAGACAATACCTAGACAAATTATCATTAATTAAATAATTAATACAACAATAATCATAAGTGAAAAATTACAAAAAAAAAACTTACAAAATTACAAAGGTCTAAAGCTTCACGATATTTTAGCAGCTTCAATTTCGTTGCAGATTGATTCAACATTATTGATGTACGTATACTGCATAAAATTGATTTTAGTTCTTCTGGAATATTATTCTTAGTAAGCCAATTATAATATCCGAGAGCTTTTTTGTACTTTCTTTCTGCTGTAGTATAATTTTTTTTACCATAATAATGGTTACCAGATGTTTTGATTTTATTAATTACATCGTGTACGTAATTATACTGTAAAGAAAAGAAAAATAAACAGTAATTTGTTGTATTTAAAAGTAAAAATATTTCGCAGATTTACTTCAATCCTTACGTCAATATCTGATGCGTTAATTTTTGAAGCGTAATCCCAATCTTCTGGAAACGGTGGAAATACGTCGACAGTCCCATCATTTTCTTCAATACCCCAGTTTTCTCCTTTTATTTCACCACAGTCAATAATTTTAGATATCTAAACATTTAAGCTAGTAAAAAACAAAAATCAAACGTTCAATTTTTTTAAACGATTAGAAACTACCTGTAGTGGTTTGTCTTTGACAATAGGACCTTCACTTATTTCTTGTACAATACCCATTCCTCTCAAAACTTTACCAAATACAACATTGGTATTATTTAAATGACCACTAGTTTCAGTCGTTATAATAAACTGTGAATTATTTGTGTGTGGTTTTCCTTTGTTGACTGTGCTAAGAAGGCCCTTTTCAGAATGTTGAACTTTAAAATTTTCATCTTCAAAATGTGCTCCGTAAATGCTTTCACCACCAGTTCCATCAAAGTTTATGATATCACCCCCTTGGATCATAAATTGTGGCACAACTGAAATAAAAAAAAAAAAAAACTATATATCTGTCTAAGCAACTCTATGAATAATAAGAAAATGTTTACGTACTTTTATGAAAAACGGATCCTTTGTAACATAATTTTTTACCATTAATTCCAATACCTTTTTCTCCAGTACAGAGTGCGCGAAAATTTTCTGCAGTCCGCGGTGTAATATGCTTAAATAATTCGATAATTATTCTTCCAACTGTAATAAAAAATTAATCACATCATTAGTAGTTATAATAAATATCGTATAGCATAAATATTGAGATTGCTACTTTTTTCATTATCTATTGCTATGTCAAGAAAAACAATGGGATTCTGTTGAGAATCCGTAGTACTTGAATCTGTCAAAATATTTTCCATATTTGTCTGAAAAATTTGATAAAGAGTATATTTTATTAACTATTCACTTTATTGCTTAAAAGTATTATTGAGTGCAACTGTGCACGTAGTAGTAGTAATATTTATAAAAATTATTTTTGTTTCTTACTGGTACTTGAAGAATAAAATTTGATTTAACCATGCGCAAAGAATTATTTTCATATGACAATTAAAATACTTGGTTATTTACGTAAGTTATTACTAGCTGTGAAAATTAAATATAATCAAGATAAAAGTAATATTAATTAGAGTTAAGTTATAAAATCTCATTAAACAAACCAAATGATTTCAATAACACTGTCTTATAAATAGTGACAATTATTGTAGATATGCGTAGTACAGGCGTAAAAGGTTATATAGCCGGCATTTATAATAAGGTATACAACATGTCAATAAATATAAATAGATATATTATATGTATATAATATAAACAACTCTTGACATTTTTCAGAGCATACAAAACTACTTTATTTGCTGTATTTAGAAACTATACTAATTTATTACTTAGTACAGCAACTTTATAGTATAGAAATTAGTTGAAATTTCTACTACAGATTAATTAACAAAGGAATTTTAAAAGCCAAAATTGCCACGTATCAACAGGAAATTTGTTCTTGAAAAAAATAAGTTGGAAAAAAGTTATTAAGGTAATTAAAAATAATTATTTTTAAATTTCAGTTAGTCAATTTATAATTGTTATTATTTTTTATTTTAGATAAAATAGAAATTCATGGTGTGAGTAGCTGTAGAAGATAGTATATAAATTTTATGAAAAAAAAATTTATCAATATTTTGGTTCGACAATACAAGGTATTTTTAATTTAATTTTTTTTTTTAATATTTGTAAGCTGTAAAAAATGAATTTAAATAATAACTAAGAATAATAAAAAAAATATATTAATATTAATGAAAAATTTCAAAAATTCCAGATGGCAAAACCTATTTTAATGAGTTTTGATTTTGATCATACAATCATTGATAAAAACAGTGATATTGTTATTCGTGATTTACTTCCTAAAGAATGCACAGAGACCGTGAAAAAATTGTATAAATCTTGCGATAGCTGGACAATTTTCATGAGAAATATTTTCGAATTGTTACATAGCAATAAAATAACTCAAAAAGAAATAAATGATGTCATAAATTGTATTCCTTCTGTGCAAGGATTTGAAGAACTTTTAAAAAATTTGCATTCCAATAATTGTGAAGTAATTATTGTTAGTGATTCAAACTCTGTATTTATAGAGAACTGGTTAAGTTATAAACAATTGAATTATACTGTTAACGAAATATTCACAAATCCTGCTTGGTTCGATGACAAGGACTTGTTAAATATTGAACCCTACCACGAGCAAAATTGGTGTACGCTCAGTGAGAAAAATTTATGCAAGGGATTTATATTAGAGGAATACATTAAAAAACGAAAAGAACATGGAGTAACTTTTGAAAGAATTGCATATGCTGGAGATGGCAAAAATGATTTATGTCCGATGTTAAGATTATCTGACAAAGATTTTGCATTTCCTAGACAAGACTATCCAATTATAAAATTATTGAATGAACCAGATACAAAAAATAAAGTCAAAGCCAAAGTTATTCCGTGGAAAACTGGTTCAGATATTTGGAATGTACTTCATCCTAAAATTAATCCTTAAGCCTGCAATTGTTTTCAAGAATATTAAATATAGTAAATAATTAAAATAAAATCGATAATTTTTTTTTTTTTTTTTTTTTTTTTTTTTTAATTCAATTAAAAAGTTTTTGTTGTTTAATCATTTTTTTATTAACCATAAATTTATCAATATTAATTGATTTATAATTTAACGAGTCAAAAAATTTATATTTCATTTGATATATAAATTACAAGGGTATTTAGTAAAAAATAATGATTTACAGTTTTTTAATCCGCAAAAAATTATAGCTTTAAAAAATAATAAAATGTTATTGGTTGAAAAAACAAACAGATCCTTAGCTTAGGTAAATTTCAACCAATCTTGGATTTGAATTAAATTTGATTTCATGTGTACACCCCCTTAATTCTAATTCCCGCATTTTTATTGCGTCAGAACCTTAATATTCCATTAGTCATATTGTATGTAAGCGTATGTATCACGAAGTATAGATACAAGGAGTCCGAACGGTATAGGATTTTTCACATTATTTATGTACACAAATAATAGACCCAGATCATAGTTCTCTTTTTTGCCACTGGCTGCGCGAGTATTTCGGAGGTACCGATACTATTATTATTATTACACGTAAATACGGGCTGGCTAACCTGGCTCGTCAATGTAAAAAAATAAATTAAATTAAATATAAAATATTAATTTATTTTATTTGAATTATTTTTATAAAAAAATGGGAAAGTGTTGTGCCGTTGATGGTTGTCTTAGTGGCCGAAAGGCAAGTGAGCATTTAGGAAAAGTGGCTTTATTCAAAGCACCAAAAGTGAGTAACCTCAAAATAATATTAAAAATTTTATGTCAATAAATAATTGATTATTACATTAGTGTAGTTTTTAAATAATAATATTTAAAAAATGTTATATTTTTATTTTTTTTTGTGTAGTATACAAGTAATTATTTTAGTTTAATATTTTTTTCTAAAAGGATATTGAAATGCTCAGCAAATGGAGCTCTGCTCTTGGCAAAGAATTAAAAAATACCAATTTTATTTGCGAATTACATTTTAATCCAAACGATGTTATTAAAAGTAATCAAGAGGTTCTAAAAGATGGGAGTATATATTTTTATGAATACGAAAAAGTTCATTTGAAGAAGAATGCAATACCAAAATCCAATGTGATTACCAATGAAAATAATTACAGCTTATTATCAGATGATGTTCGTTCAAATACCTCTGGTATAATTAACGATGATATAACTGTCGACTGTAGTCTAAATTCTATTGAGTCTATTGAGTCAATAATCGTAAATGAAATTGTAAACGAAGTAATTGAGCCTGACAATAAAAATTCTACAAGCACAAATTTTTCTATTGGTACAAATATTTTGATTAATAGTGATAATTTGGTGATCATAAATGAGCCCGAAAAGTTTTCGTTTCATTCCATAGAAAAATTTTAGAAGTTCAGCCACTACGTAAAAATTGGAGTTGGACTGTCATTAAAGATTCATATATTTCATTATCATAAATAAATTTAAAATTGGAATTAGTTTGTCACGTAAAAATTCATAAAGATCTAAAAGTTACGGTAAGAAGCTTAACTGCGAACAATTATTTGAATGGTATCAAAAGTTATTCTTACGTTACAGATCGTGAATGCCAAAACGAATATCCTTATTGATATGGATGTAAATATTTCGTCAATTGATTGTGTTTGGCAGTTATTAAGTTCTTTAGAAAACACCTTTTTCTGTAGTGGAACTGGATACGATGACAAAAGTTACCATGAATTTAGATACATTAATTTATAATAACTACTGCTATTATTACTTAGTAATTAAAATCTCAAATACCGTGTTTAACATGTAATTGAATCTTAATATTTTATTTGTATAGATGTTCAGTCACTTGTACAGGTATATTATTGCCGGAGGAAAGATATAAAAGAAAAGTTGTGGAGTACAGATGCATTACTTGTCGAAAATTGAGACGTTTGATCCAAAACGTAAGACGGAAACAACAAATAATGAAGCTCGATGGATGAGTTTTAAGCATCGCTATATTTTACAACACAGAAAGCTCAATCGAGTTGTTCACACGGTAAAGTTTTGTTTTTATCTAATTCCAAATTAACATCTTGCAATTAAAAATATTAATTGCTAATAATTCACATGCAATAAGGCTTTTCAAACACTGTGAATTTGAAAATGCGTAATGAATTTATGAATGTGCTTGAAGTTTAAAACTTTATATACAACAGTTGTTGAAAAATTAGACATTTTTTTATATTCTTGTGAAGTCTCTGCAACTTCAAAATAGTTATGAATTGAAAATAATCCTTTTCAGTCACGTATACTCAAAAAGATATCACTGTTCTTGTAAGTCCCAAATATAATTCAAACATAAATCGGAGTAGACACTTCGTTCAATGTATGGCTTTCGAACCTCGCAAACGTTTTTAAATTACAAAAATTAATTTCCGGGTCACTCTATCAACTTATAATTTACTTTGTTTATTTCTGGTAAATGTTTAAATTCTCTTATAAAAAAATTGTACTCTTGCCGGACTTTGGAACGATAAAGTATACCACTTTCCGTTAAATTGTCACTTTAATTTTTTGTGGAATGTATTAGAAATCTACAGAGGCTGTAACTTTAATTTTATGTAGTTGAAATAATCGAAAATAATTTTTCTGTACTTAATATTTAGTACTTTTGGAGTCTTATATACTGTATAAAAAATAAGTATAGTTAATAACGAAATATGATTAATTTTGTTGAACATCAACGTTTGATGCTGGTATAATCATTTCAAATTGTTTGCATGTATTTTCTCAAAATTTTTGAATATTTCTTTTTTAGAATAAAAATTTAAAGCAACAATTATTAGATTTAAAAAATCAATGCGCTGAAATAAAAGAGGAAGTTTTATCTGAAAAAATTGCTGATTTACCTGCTTTACAGCAAGAAACTGTTAAAAATTGTTTATTGGCTGCAAAAGCTAAGAGTGCTAAACAACGCCGGTATTCCGTTGAGTGGGTGTATGAATGCCTGTTAATGAGCATTAAAAGTAGTGCTCTGTATGAACACATTAGAAAAAAAAATATCCTCCCTTTACCATGTAAGGATACTTTGATGAGATATATACAAAAACTCGATAGCGCTTTTGTTTCCCAAGGCGATTTTTGACACACTAAAACTCAAAGGTTCACGTATGGAAGTCTATCAAAAAGGGGTACTTTTAGTACACAATTTTTACTGCTGAGTAGTTAACTAACAATTTCCAGTACACTTTTTACTAATACTAATTCATAAGAAATAACAAAAACATTATTGATATTTGATGAGTAAATGTTGCTATAAAAATTAACTCGCTTCTGTAATTAATGTGCTATAAGGATGAAAGATTAACTCGCTATTAATTAATTTTTTGTTGACAGCTTTATTTTATAACTTATACTCTTTTACTATTAGTTTCAACTTTATTAGAAGTGGGTACGCTTTTTATCTGTTTTAATTTTTTTCAAGTTAATTAAACATAACAACATATTTTGTAGGTATATTGTCAGTCGACGAAATAGCACTTAGCGAAGGCATTGCATTAAACCGTAAAACATTACAACTGGAAGGTTTTGTAGACCTTGGGGAATACACGCCTGACCATTTAAGATACACTAGAGCTGACCATGCGTTGGTTTTTATGTTTCAACCCTTTCAGGGCAAGTGGGTGCAAGTTGTTGGCCAATTTTTAAGTAAAGATTCAGTGACTAGTGAAATTCTTCAGAAACTACTTTTAGAATGTACAATTCTGCTTGAGAAAGCTGGTTTTTATGTGGACGGAATTGTATCAGATGCAGCACAATGGAATCGCGGTGTATGGAAATTGCTCGGCATACAAGATGGCAACTATAGTTGTGAGCACCCATATAATTTTTCAAGACGTCTATGGTTTTTTTCGGATTTCCCTCATTTATTGAAAAATTTTAGAAATAAAATTATGGAGCAGTCTGCCTTCTGGGTAATATTTAAAAATTGTTGGTTTTAAAAAATTATAATGTCGATAAACTAAAGTAAATTTTATACTGTTTCTCATAGACTCCGGATGGAATTGTTAAAAAAACATTGAATGCTCTGTTACAATATGAAAATTATTTAAAAGCTAATTTAAAAATGGCTTATAAATTGACTCCTCACCATCTTAAACCCGAAGGCTATCAAAAGATGAATGTTCCGTTAGCTATAGAGGTATGTACGTGAATAACTAATATATAATTTACAATAAAATACTACATAAACATACATAACTCAATATTTTTAACCCTTCGTCTTTATTTATTACGTATTTATTTTAATTTTGTTCTGAAATATCAAAAACTCTGTACTTTATACACTAATTATAAATGTATATTTGATGATGGTTCTGAGGGAGCCTAGGCTCCAGAATCCAATAAAATTTATTATCTATCTATCTATCTTCGTCACTCGCGTATTTTTTAGTTTCTCGCTCGCACTATAGTGAGTCTCTATAGGTTGAGTAGTTGTTAGGCGGCGATCTGCTCATGACGCGAGTGATGAAGAGTTAATTAATTACTTACAGCTATTCTCTGAGTCTATCTCAAATGCAATGAAGTTATTGAAAGATGAACCTGATTGTATTGAATTACATGACTGTGATAGTACCATAATTTTCATTGAGAAAGTGAACAAATTAATTAAAGCTATGTTGTCTAGAACTCCGATTGATGCTTTAAGACCTGCTGATGATAATGTTTCGAAAAAGTACGTTAAGTATTGTTAACACTATTTCATTATTGGGATATTAATTTCAGAATTTGCTATTCATAACTTACAATAACTTATTATTTTTTGATAGGCTATTATTGAGTTTGATACTTTTATAAGAAATTGGGAGACTACAGCTAAAGAAAAAATAGAACAACTTAAGCAAAGGAAAAAAAATGGTGACTCTGTCGATCTGGAGAAAATGAAAAGCTTTTATTTATCAATTACAGCTAGTACCCTGACTGGACTAAAAATTTCTTTGGGGTCTACCTTGGAATTGATAGATTTTTTACATTCCAAGTGCAATTATGATTATCTGATGACGTCGAGATTAACACAAGACATGCTCGAAGTGAGTTTTATGATTTTTCATTTGCGTTTCACTAATAAGTTTAAAAGTAACTTTTAAAAATTTTGTCTTTTTCATTATGATTCCAACTTATTCTCATTATTTAATAACGTAATTATATGATTTTAGAAATTTTTGGGATCGCTAGAAGTGCGTGTGGATCCAATGATCATCCTGACCCTATTTTGTTCTCACAAGTATTCCGGTTGCTCTGCTCTTATTCATTGGCAACACCTCCAAAAGGATCTAATGTGACTGCAGGAGAATTACTAGGTTCATTAATGCAGACTAGAGAATCGTTTGAAGCAAGTAATGTTAACAAAGAAAACTGGAGTAAAAAAATTGATGCTATCATTGAAAATGCATCTGGAAATCCCAGTAGTGCAGAAGCAAATACCGACGATGATCGTACAGGTTCTAATAATGCAAGTGACAATAATAATAATGATAATAATAATAATAACAATAATGATGATGATAATAATGATGTTGACGGCGATAAAAATAAAGTTATTAATAATGATAACGACTATGATAATTATGACAACACTAGAAGAGATCATGAGGGTGATGATAATAACAATAAAGTGCCTTTGAACTCGGTGGACTCAAGATATGAACACGATTACGATATTGCTCAAACTAGCAACTATGTGATTTCATATATTGCGGGATATGTAGCCCGTAAAATAGGTCGGTTTTCCAAATGCTTTGACTGCACAGAGTCTATGCAGTCAAGAGTAGTGACGGCTCGTGATAAATTTATAGAACTTATGGATAAAGGCGCATTGATTTATCCTAGTGAACAATTATTTAATTTAATTAAAAGCTTAGAAGAAGTTGTGTTAATGGTGGTTGGGACAAAAACAGTAAATGTTGACACAATGTTTGAAATATTAGATGATGTTTCTAAAAGAAATATCTCTATTTTTGTTGGCTGTGATGAGCATAAGAAAGAATTAACAAAAAAATAATTAATAATTTTTAATAATGCGGGGGCATTTTCTAGTCAAGTGTTTCAATAAAAGTGCTACGGAGAGAAAAGTTAAATCTAAAAAATCTCGAAAGATTTCTAAATTACATTAACTCGCGCTTATTATTAATAAAAAAAATTATTCACTCTTATATAAATAACAATTCAGTATTTTAGATCACAAAGAAATATTCTAAATATACGTTTAACTTAAATAATTTAATTTTTAAATATTAAACTCGTTTTGTTTGTAACTTATACCATTTTAATAAAAAATATGTTTGATAATAACTTGTTAATTAATTTTTTTCATAAAGTATATTTTTCGTAATATTGAAATTAATAGGCATTTGGAAATTTTTTAAAATATTTTAACTAGTAAATTTTTTAAGTCACTGTGTAGTTACTTACTTTATTTATTTAAAAACTTTTTTTTCAGCATTCATCTACTATTTTTCATTGAATAAAATGGTATGATCTCTACTAATTTTTAAATTATTATCCATTAATACCACATGTTTTTAGCTTTGCAAATTGTCTTTTATTTAATTCCACGTTTCTCAAAATATTTTTTTCCAGAGCTGTCAATAGCAGCAAAACTTCCCGCGTAAGGATTTAAACGAGTACTTCTTGAAAAATGGCGCGCTCTACCGGCGAAAATTTTGTCCCCTAAATTGAGACCATTCGTTCAACATTACGTTCGGACTCCTTGTATCTATACTTCGTGGTATGTATGCTCCTGAAATTTTGAGGTTGGCACATAGTAGCTTATTAGTTTAGATAATTTTATTGCTGAAATTATCGAAATTTTATCAATAATATCCATGTAAATGTTGCCATATCCTCGAGTAAATAAAATTTTTTCGTAGTGTAAAAAATTTTGAGCATCCTAATTTTATCTCCCTAACAAGACTTAACTTTATTTTAGTGACTCCGAAGCGACTGTTTATCAGGTACAGTATATTAACATTGTTATATTTTTTTAATAATTTATTATTTCTATATTTATTGCTTAATAACAACAAAATTTTTTATTTTTTAGGTTCATAACTAAAACATTTGTATAATTTTATTTCTAAATGTTATCATACTGGCAAATTACTTATGCTTGTTCGCTCCGAAAAATTTTTTAATTTTATAAAAATTAATTTCACCAAATAGTTATTATTTACAACCAAAGTTGCATTTAAAATTTTTAATCTTATAAGATATTTTGTTAATTATTGTTTTCCTATCAATAAAATTTAATCAAATTATTTTAGGTTAAGTATAAGTTACTCTTGAGAGTAAAATGACACATTTAAATATATAATCAAGATACTTAAAAATAAATCATTGTTTATCGTAATATTTTGTTTGATGACAAAACAAATTAATGATACGATTTGAGAAAATTGTATTTTAGGTTAAAAATAAAAGTATAGGATTAATACAATCATATAAATACGGCTCAATTGCTCCAAAGTCAGCTTGTGGTATTAACTATTATAAACTATATTTTTCATTTTTATTAAATTGTTCAACAGTTTATTTAAAAATTTTTAAATATTTTATTTATATACATTGGAGTATACTTCAATAGTTTAGAGTTTAACTTTTGATTTTTCAATGGTGATAAAAGTTGGTAAGGCTAATTTTGTTGTTTATTTAAATTGGTCGATTATTAACTAAAGTAATTAGGCACTTACATTTATGAATTTTAAATATTTAACTTTAAGAATCTCAAAATATTTATCTGTCAATAATTATTTGATTGTATGAATGTATTTTTTTTTGTTAGCTTAATCATCTAGAGTATTAAGGGATAAAGTTATTCAATCAAAAGTCATAAACGTACAGTAGACATTAAATTATATTTAAGTTCAGAGAACAACCATAGCACCGGAAATTTCATAAAAAATTAATAAAAAAAAAAACGTATTTATGTTTTCAGATAAAGTGACTGTAATGGCTGATCCAAGTGATTTAGATCGACAAATAGAGCAATTAAAAAAATGTGAAATAATTAAAGAAGCTGAAGTAAAAGCATTATGTGCTAAAGCACGGGAAATTCTCATAGAAGAAAGTAATGTCCAACGAATCGATTCACCTGTTACCGTAAGTATCATAGTAAACTTACTAAGTATTTCAAATTAAATCTAAGAAGTCATAGTACTATGACTGATAATAAATTAATACTCTTCTGAGAAATTATTAATTTTTATTTTATTATCTAAATATCCTTCACAATTATTTCTATAATTAAGACGTCAAATATTGATGAATATCAGAGTTGGTAATAGATTGTTTTATTAAAATTTTATCATATCAAGTCAATTGAAATATTCAAAGTTTCAATGTCACTGAACTTTGTGTATGAATATTTTTTATTTGTATAGTTCAAATATAAATTTTTTTTTATAGGTATGTGGCGATATTCACGGCCAGTTTTATGATTTAAAAGAACTTTTTAAAGTTGGAGGTGACGTGCCAGAAACAAATTATTTATTTATGGGTGATTTTGTTGATCGAGGATTTTACAGTGTTGAAACATTCCTTTTACTTCTGGCGTTAAAAGTGAGTTTCAAAGAATAATATGATACTGTGTGGCAAGGGATAAATCAAGACGATTTTAAACAGGGATGAGCATCTTCATCTGAAATCGTATTTCATCTAGTGTTACACACTATATTTTTCCTATCAATGTATTGGAACTTAAAGTTTTAATGTCTGGAGCCAGTCGATCGCATTAGTCTAAAATTGTCTCGTTTCAACTGGCTCAACAGTTGTTGAAACTTCAAATTTTATTGCAACTGATATGAAAAATTATTTAATTTTACATTTAGTTATTGTTAACATCCATAAAATTAAATATTATTTTCTACTTAATTGCAGGTACGTTATCCGGATCGAATTACATTAATCCGTGGTAATCATGAATCACGACAAATTACACAAGTATACGGATTTTATGATGAATGTCTTCGTAAATACGGTAGTATTACAGTGTGGCGGTATTGCACTGAAATTTTTGATTACTTATCTTTATCTGCAATTATTGATGGAAGAATATTCTGCGTACACGGTGGCCTTTCTCCGAGCATTCAAACTTTGGATCAAATACGAACTATAGATCGAAAGCAAGAAGTAAATATCTTTATTTTATTTTCAGAGATTTAAGAGAATCAATGCCTTTAATTAAATTTATTTACTTTATTTTAAACTAAAGCCAAAGCATGAAGGTCTGTTTAATTTACTAAACAAATATAACAGAAGGACGCACAAATATTGATTAGCCCATTAATGAAGTGAAATTAAAGTTTCAATCAATTCTGAACTAATTATTTGAAAATAACCGGTTGTTACTTTAAATACGTACAAATTTTTTTATATTTAAATTTTAAAATACTTGATAATTACATCGAAGTAGTTTTATGGCTGTGATTCTCTTTATTGAAATCTTATAACAACTTATGTTTTTTCAGAAATCGAGTAAAATTAAATTTATAATTTTTATAAAGATGCGCAGTAGCCCTATCGGATCCGGCCCTTGCTTACCAAAGCATTGGACCGGGTTTGAGTCCGGCGTACACCAATGAATATTTTCAATATTTAAGTGTATTATTCTGCTCAGCCCAAAAAATAAAACGAGTTCCAATCTCAAAAGTTTACCCCCTACGGTAGTCGCTCATGACCTTAGTAGTTTATGCGACTTTAAACAAATTAAAAAAAAAATTTTTTTATAATAATTTTATAATTTAACATTCTAATAATTATTTAAGGTTCCTCATGATGGACCCATGTGTGATTTGTTATGGTCTGATCCCGAAGATACTCAAGGATGGGGAGTTTCACCCAGAGGGGCAGGTTATTTATTCGGTAGTGATGTTGTAGCACAATTTAATTCTGCGAATGATATTGATATGATATGTAGAGCTCATCAGTTGGTTATGGAAGGTTACAAATGGCATTTTAATGAGACAGTCCTCACTGTATGGTCTGCTCCAAACTACTGTTATCGGTAAATTTTTTATCATTATTATCTATATTATTAAGAGAGTAAGCAAAATTTTGTGGCCAGTGTATTTATATGATAAAATGGATTTTTATGGTTAAATTTGGTATCGTTTGAAAAGTCTTGACCTGGAGTTGTGTCTTTTCATATAATTTTCACCAATAGTCAATTTATGATGATGAGTATTTAGGCTGCATTCGAAAATGCTCTATCTCTAGATACATAATTAAGAAATGACCTCGTATCTTGTGAACTATTGACATTTTCAAATATATAAGCTCATCCCGATGTTACACTCATCAAGACCTTTCATTTGAGTACCCACATCAATTTTTCATATATTTTATATATATATATATATATATATATATATATATATATATATATATATATATATATATATATATATATATATATATATATATGAAAAATATATAAAAAATGCAAGTTGGTACTCAAATGAAAGCTCTTGATGAGAGTAACATCAGAATGAGCTTACATCTTTAAAATATGTATTATATATATTACATAATTAAGAAAGACCTAGTATCTTGTGAACTATTGACATTTTTAAAAATATAAGCTCATCCCGATGTTACACTCATCAAGACCTTTCATTTAAGTACCCACATCATTTTTTCATATATTTATACATATTATATATATGTATATATGAAAAATATATCAAAATGTATGTGGGTACTCAAATGAAAGCTCTTGATGAATGTAACATCGGGATGAGCTTATATATCTTTAAAAAGATCAATAGTTAAAAAAGTAAAGTGCAATTTAACAAAAGTCATTATTTAATAAAGCAAAATTTTATTTATTGATGGTTCACAAGTCACATAGTGACTGCAAGGTTGCTAGTATTTTTTATCCATGTTTATTATCACATATGCCACTTAATTTTAAAAATGATTTCTGTTACAGATGTGGTAATGTCGCTGCTATTTTAGAACTAAATGAACATTTGCAACGAGACTTTACAATATTTGAAGCTGCGCCACAAGAAAGTCGAGGTATACCTAGTAAAAAGCCGCAAGCAGATTATTTCTTATAAAATTTGTGTCGATTCTCCGACAAAATATCTAATTCAATTTGTAATAATTATAATTCTCCATTATATTGTCAAGTTCTACTTGCAATGAACCATTTGATTATTCGTTGTTTCACGTACTGTATCATTATCGAAAATATCTTTTATAAGCATTAATAAAAAACCAAATATGACTTTCAGTTTAGCATTTTTTAGCGTTACTTAATTTTTATATTTCAAATCATGTAGTGAATATTCAAAGAGTATTTTTCAATCATGTATTAATCATCAATCAATCATTTTTATTAAATAAAAAAATTTTGTGAATAATTAATACATTATACCTTCATGTTTTAATTTTATTCTTACACTTAAACCTTACAAATAATTATCTCCGCTTAGTACTTGGAAGTTTGGTTCATTATCTATAAAGTTATCGATAAATTCAAGTATATTTCAAAGGAAGGTTAGTATATAAATTTTTTGAATTATAATAAATTATTAAATAGTATAATTTAAAAAAAAATATAATGAGCAATTTTTGAATAACAAAATCATCAAAATAATCTATCGGTTAAGAGTTTAGAAAATAAGATATATGTTATTTATAGACGCAATTAATTATTTATATAAATCAAACGTAGAAATTTTATAATGGATTATCGTGAATTTCATAGTTGTTGACGATGAATTGAAAATAAAAAAAAACAAGAGTTTCCCCGCTGAAAATAGTGATGCATCAACATCAGTTGAAGGGATTGAAATTTTTTGTTATGATCAAAATAAACTCCCAGAATAAGTTACGTAAATTCTTTTACGAGTGAATCAGATCCTAATAAAACATTGTGATATTTTTACTGTAGTTTTAAACAACTTTGTTGTTGATACAAAGTTATCTGATTTAGCAAAACAATTATCTGTTATTTATATCGTGAAAAAGTAAACAAACAGATAATAATAGTTATTTATAATTATGCGACTATAAATCTTTCTGATCTTTTAATGAAGTCGTATATTAAAAGTTTCCGAAGATCAAAATTTTTTAAACACTTTCTTAACATTTTATTCGTTTTTGGAATTTGAATAAGAATGAAAATTAAAAATAACTAAATTGTAAATTTTTAAAAAATAAATGTAAATTATTCTATAAAAAGACAACAAAAAGAAGTAAAAAAAGATTGGATTATTTTTCTTTAAACAAAAGATACTTATTTACTTCTCTTCTTAAAAAATAATGACTATCTAAAAAAAAATCTTATTTCAGTATACTTAATTTAAACATAATGTAAAGGTTTACAGAAAATTCTTTTAAAAATAAAAATAATTTTTTGTAAGTTTATTTCGAGAAAAATTTAATTTTCTTTTATCAAGAATATACATCGAGAAAGTAATTTAAAAATTTATTTTTATTGACAAGCCAAAGAATTACAATGATTCGTGATGACGTTTAATCCTGTTAAACAGATACAATCTTTTTTAACCTTAATCCAAGGTTAAAATTTACAAATTATAAATGAAATTTATAAGATACATTGATTTAAATAAAAATTTACCATGCGATATTAATTTTTATAAATTATTTATTGTATAACATTTTATATATTGAATGATTGTTTTTTTAATTTATTCATAGTAATTTAGATTCGTTGAAAATACTTTTATAATTTCATTGTCATTTTAACAGCAATATGTTTTTTGAACAATATTATTACATTTGGAGCTTTGATTTATAAATATATAATATAATAGCTAACAATAATTGAACTAGCATGTACAGTTATTTTGTAATTAATTTTACATAAAAAAAATGATACTTGGAACTATTTAATGTAAATTTATATATATATATATTATATATATATATATATATATATATATATATATATCACTATTTGATTTTATGTAATTACTGAAAGTAATTAATTTGATTGCTAAATATAACTTTACAATTGCTTCATTTGAATCTCTAATGAAGTACATCGATTAATGTTAAGATATGAATAATTTCTAGTGATAATCTTACACGATAAGCTTGCATTGCTAAATTAACTTATTATTTTAATAATTTTGCTACTGCATTTTGTTGTGATTTAATATACAGAACTAATTACCCGCAACATTTATTATTTCCTTTATTTACTGGTGTAATATCACCGAGGACTAATTTTCATATCTCGTAATTATATTTATTTTATGATAACTTCGACTACAACATAAAAAAATAATGAACATTTTGATTAAAATGGAAATATGCAGTGGTTTCGTTTTTTTTTATAATCTAGAATTTTTTATTATGTCTATTGAAAAATATTCATTGTAACAAATTACTTGTTATCAGAACACACTTTTATTCGGTAAATAGTCTCAGTTTTTATTAATTTCAAGTAAAAAATATTAGCAAATTAATTGGAGCAGTTTTAACTTAATAAACATGATTATAAATTAATATTCGTCGCTATAAAAATTATAATAAAATACAACTAATAAATGTAAATATTATTTCCTATTTTCTAAATACTTGAATATAAAATAAAAGGTATGTAAATAAATACTTAAAAGTTACGGTGAATTATTTAATTGTACAATTAACTAGTTGACCTTGTAAATTAAATAGTAAATTTATTCTTATATAAAAAGCGGAAAATAAATATCAAATAAAAAAAAATTTATCACCAGTCGCATTGAATTACTTTAACTCTTGCAAAATAAATTCGCGTAATTCACGATAAGCTTTTTCAACATCATCATTGACGATTACTCGGTGAAAATTACCTGGTTCATCACCAAATTTAATTTCTTCAATAGAAGTATTTAACCGACGTTGTAGTGATTCTTCTGTCTCTGTTTTTCTAGCTCTCAATCGTCGCTCCAATTCTTCGACAGAGGGTGGTTTGATGAAAATAAGCAAAGGATTAAGAGAAGTGTTTTTTATTTGTTTAACACCTTGCATTTCAATATCCAAAACGCATATTTTTCCGCTGTTAATAACTGTTTCAACAGCTTTTTTGCTCGTGCCATATAAATTGTTACTAAACACTGCGGTTTCAATAAATTCACCTTTCCTTACATCATCTTCCATTTTAGTTTTACTAATAAAATGATAATGCTTTCCATCTTCTTCACCGGGTCTTGGTTGTCTGGTTGTATGTGAAACTGAAAAACCAAATTTATCAGGAAATTCATCAAACAATTTTTTAATGAGTGTACTCTTCCCAGATCCTGATGGACCACACAATACTAATGGTCGTGGACTTTTATGAAGCATACTGAAGAATAATTTTTGCACAATAAACACAGCCGAATTCATAAAACAGGTTACAGTTACAGATTACAGGCTATCAGCACACGTTTTTTATATTATTACGTTTTTATACGTAATTTACCATGCCGTTAATTTATACTCAAAATTTTGCCGCCAATAGTCACATCAATCGCTCTCTGTATCTGTGTGTTAAATTATTACATTAATTAAATGTTAAATAATAAATTGTCAAATAAAAATATTAACTCAATACAACACTAGTAATTTTTTACTTATTACTTTTATTTATCTCTTTGTAAATAATTTATTTTATCACCTGATTACCACTGATCCTCCTGCTAGTGTTTTCACTTCTGATGTTCTGATGCTGATCAGATGCTTCTACGTTTTACAAAGCTTTACGGCAAGTGTACAATGTTAACCTTGTGGATTACTAATCTTCAGGATGATTTTTATGAAAATAAACAAAACCCCCTCTATATTTTTTAAATGACATTAAAGTTAGCCGTCACTTGACAATTTTTTTATTTTATTTAACAAAAAAATTTGTTCCGAAAATTTATTTTTAAAAAATCGCATTTTTAATTTTTTTTAATTTTTACATGTCAATTTTTTTGAGTCATAATTTATTTGTTACCAAAATTTTTAAAATTATCAAATATCTGTTAAATTAATTTTCATATGTTTTAGCCTGCTTTATTTCTTTCGCTACATGAAAACGTAGCTTGTGTGATCATATATAATACTGAAGTTAGCCGTCAGCTGTCAATTTTAAAAATTTGAATAACAAATCACATTAAAAAAATGCTTCTAAAAATTTTCACTTATAATTTTTATTAATTTTCACATGTGGAATTTTTTAATTAAATTTTTTTTTTAATAATTTAATTGCTATAAAATTCTAAAAAAATTTTGAATGTCAGTCAACTTCAGTGTCATGAACATATGTTATGAAAAATGGCGGCAATTGTAATCAATAACATTTAAATATATAAGAGCTTTGCGAATTGTTGTTAACTTGCACACATAACTTTAATAAAAATAATTCCGCACAAATTTATTTATAAACTGGATAAATACAATTACAAAATGAAGGTAGAGGATGATAGCACTGAAGTTGACATTTTTCGTGATACTTCCTTGAGATATTTAGGTGAGTTAAATTTTTATAAACAAGTGGATAATAATGATAAAAATTATGACAATTAATCCTAGCAGATATTTTGTAAATTTAAGAATTTTTTTAACAAATAAATTAGGTCGAAGAAAATGAGAAAAAAAATTGACATTTAGAAAATTAAAAATAAAAAATCAAATTTTTTAAAAATGATTTTTCGGAGCAAGTTTATTTATTAAAGAAAATTAAGAAATTGTCACGCGACTGCTAATTTTAATGTGATTAAAAATTGTTTGTTTAATTTTTTATAAATTTCAGGTTATACGAATGAAGTCGGTGAAGCTTTTAGAAGTATTGTTCCTAAATCTATTGTCTGGATAAGCTATGTTATTGCCAGTGGTTATGTTGTTGCCGATACAGCTCATAAAGGGATCAAAGAATATGGAGTAAGTGTGCGAAACTTTAAAAAAAAAAATATAAATAATTTTATTTTATTAACAATTTATTTGAACAATAGAAAAGTGGAGCGAAAAATAAAAATAAACGGATTTTCCTTTCTGCATCTGATACGTTAATATGGCAGAGCTTTGCATCAGTGATAATTCCTGGTTTGGTTATCAACAGAATTTGTGCCGGGGTTCGTTTTATGCAAAGAAATGCTAAAAGTCCAATAATGAGGAATCCGTGGATGTCGACTATCGTTGGACTCATTTCTATTCCACTAATAATTCATCCTATTGATGATGGAGTTGAAAGAACTATGGACTCAACATATAGACAGTGGACTGGTTACCATCCACTAAAGGAAATAGAAAATAAATAGTCAATAACTTGTTAAATTAAAATTTCAAGACAATACGAAAGTGTAGTTCAAATTCAAGTTAATAGTATTAAAGAAATTGGACATTCCGGTGTAAATGTTATTTCGTTATAACTAAAATAGTTTATATTGCATATTATGTCAATTTTATTGAATAAAATGTATATTTTATTACGAATGTTCATATTTACTCATTAGTAAGTAACAAATGAAAATAGGCCAACTTTCGTGCCTTACTCATTATTAATTATACTGGAATAAAGAGGCATCTGATTATTTTTAGAAATGTTTTAACTAATAAATTATAGCAAGAAAAATTTATTTTTAAAATTCCATTTTTAGAAGCTCTAAAAAATTATAAATGCTTATAAATTTTTTTTAAACAAATTTCTAGATCTAGTTAAATAATTTTTTAGACCTAGTTTATTATTAAAAATTGATAATACTAAAGTTAGCAGATGTTTCTAAATTTTTAATTTTTTTTTCATTTATTAAATTGGAACAAAAAATATTTTTTAAAAATTGCACTTATAGTTTTTCAAGTTTTTTACAAATGAAATTTTTTTTCTTATTTTTTTGTACTAATTTTTTCAATAAAAAAAATCATAAGAATTTTTAGATGTCGGCTAACTTAGTTTTCATTAAAAATTGTTAAGTATCTGCCAATTTTATCGTCATCATTATTAAAAATTATCAAAATTATTCATTATCAATGAAAAATCAATATTTTAATAATTAAAATCATAAAATTTATATAAATTTGTCGGTAAGTATATTATTTTCAAGACTCAGGTTTATTTATCTGCTTTTTAAAACATTCACCGTGTGGCGCCATAGATGCCTTTGAAAGCAGTGAGCTGCCTGTGAGTATTATCTGTATCTTTTTTACTAATGTTCTGAAATTACAGATTAGCGGAGTATGGTAAATTTTTTTAATTGTTCTATAACTATTTTTTAAATATCATTGTGTCGTATAAAATTTTTTTTTTCAGTTCATACTTTTGGGATGATAATTATAATAATAAAAGGTAATTATTTTTTTTAAATTATTGATAGTAATTACTTAATTGATTTTTTATACAACTGCGATGTTAATTGGTGCGCAAGTGGTAATGTCTGACTAATTGCGAACTATGTCTACTGGCTGACCTGTAACCATTTATCTACTACATTGAATCACAATCAGACAAAATTCAAACTTGAAATTAAAGCTTTGATTGAATCGAACATTGTAAGATATTTTTGAGGTATGTAAACATGAAAATATTTTTGTGAAAATTTTGAATTAATGTAAAAGCTGCTTTTATGTTACAGGTTACTTTGAGTTTCGATAGCTGCTAAAAAATGTTATCAAAAAAATAATTTCATATTAAAAAGAGAAAGTCAACCAAAATACCAGCATTGGAATAATTAGATGTAATCATCAAATATGCATAAAATTATGCTACTTTGAAGTATATGCGTACACGCAGGCATTGGTTTTGTGGCTAATTCTGACCACAAAGCAATGATGGATAATAACTACAAAGTCTTCCAAGAAGTCAGGTGTGGTAAACATTTTTATAGTTTTTTATTTTTTTTCACATTAAAACTTATATTAGATTTTTTTTAACCGTGAAAAATTTCGCATCGGTCATCTGTACACGATTTAGATATTTTCACTGTAAAATTATGTGGTTTTCATTTCAGTAAGTGTTGTCTATGAAAGCCTGTAATATGCATACGATTATTTTAGTTAAAAATGAATAAATAATTTTTTATTATATAATAAAAACAAAAGTACAGTAAAACAGAAATATTTCACAACCGTTATTTATTAAAAACATTATTAGCAATGTGAATTGTATACATAATTGTAAATCCTTCAGCAAAGTGGAACACGTCTAAATAGTCAGCGGCTGTCACCTAGAAAAAACGAAAGAAAATAACAATGGTTATAAATAAATAAATAAATGTGAAAACTAAACAAAAATAATAAATAAACAAATGAATGAAAGAATGAAGATGCATGTAAAATATTCAGGATAAGTTCTCTCTTAAAAGTGTGACGTAGTAACCTGTAGCATTTTGATAGTGCTGAGTGTTTAAACTCACTTTGCTCAAAGGATCGATAGTTAACCAGTCACGAGGCGGCACCATCGGCAGCCGCCACCATCCTTTGCTACTGTCGCGGACGGAAGCTGGTCCATCCCCAGCATTTCTCCCTCTCAGAGGTTTATGTTTCCTTAGCATTCGTTCAGCAGCCATTCTAAAGGCCATGCGGAATAATGTTGGGGGGATAAATCCGCCTTTTTACGGGCTTTTCGACCAATAGCCAACACTCACTATGGAATACTGATTCTGTTGTGGGCGTGACTGAATCCGCAGCTTTTCAGCCCATCATATATCGAGGTGGGGTTCTCAGTCGCAGGTGCGGCCAGTTGGCTGGCGAACTCCGAAGCGAGTGTATTCTGAATTCTTATGTTTATTCAACCCTCTAATTACTTCACGATATTCGCCGGCATCAAACGCGTGTTTATCTGTTTCATTTAACAACAAACACATTATTTGTAAATAAAATATCGGCTTTTAAGTCCTGTGTTGTATAATAACCGATATTGATATCAAATGTAGCAAAACAAAAAAGGATTACTGTGAAAGTATTATTGTAAATTTTTATTTAATTTATATCAATAAGATATAAAACATGCCGCTAATTGTCCGTCGGACTTTGTTGTGGAAATTTAATGTTAAAATAGTCGTCTGTTTTTCGTGACAATATCTATTAAATGTGGATAATTATGTATATAAAATATTGTAATGTGATGGTGATGACACTTTAAATCTAATAGGATAAAAAATTTTGAAAAATGTAAAAATATAAGTTCATTAAAATTCAATGACTCCAACAATATTTGGAATTATTGACATAATTATAGCAATCAATGAATATAACGTAAAATTCGGAGGTACTAACATTTTTTTGTGGTACAAATATTTCAATATTATTAATTAATTTTGTTACAATAAAAAAATATTGTAAACATAAAAATGTGTTTGTGAAATTGAAATAAAAAAATAAGTTTTTAAACATAGTAAGAATTGTTTTAGTGTTAAATTATTTTTGTTATCATATTGTCCATAAATAGTGTTACGGTGTTAGAGTTGAATTACAAAAAAAAAAAATAAATAAAATCTGTAGTGCATGATCCGTGTATTGTGAGTGGACCGCGTGTCGGATATAACTGCAGTAAAGGTGGGTGCGCTGGGGCCCTCGGGACCGTTTGAAAGGTTCGGGTTAGTGGAAGGTGCTCGTATCAGTGGTCCCTTAACCGCCGAGAGAGTGGGGGTGGGGGTGGCCGCTGCCGCGGCTGGGGAGGTGGAGGGGTACGGGGTTGCTGGGGCCGGGGGAGGTGCCCCTGGGGTCACCGCGAGCAGCACCCCCCGATTAAGGGAAGCCACTCTTGGAGGCTCCCGTTGTGCCCCCCTCGCTCTCACCCAGGCCCATAATATTGGTAAGATACCCAAATTACTGCCAATTTTACTCCCCATTCATTCGTTCAACTTTTTCGTTCACTAAATAATTATCTTATTTTTTTTTAAAGTTCTTTTTATTTTTTATTTTACATATACGAATCGAGTCTCAATGATATTCGCGGAGATAGTGGGTTGTATATAATATTAGAATTCTCGTACATTGATACAAAATTTAACTTAATTCAAGAAGAATGATCTTGAACCAAAAGTACCATTTTGAAGGAAATCATTTTCTTGAGTCAAGAGCAAAAATCCTTAAATCAAGAAATTATTTTCAATTCAAGAATTTTTCCTCTTGACTCAAGAAAATTATTTTCTTCAAAATGGTATTCTTGATTCAAGATTTTTTCTTTTGAATCAAGTTAAATTTTTTATTAGTGTATGTTTATTTGAAAAATTTTATAATATTATAGGGTAAAAGACCCCATTACTGATTCTTTCTTTGATTTTGGTACTTATTCAATTAATGAAATCATTAATTTCAATAATGAATATATTATTATTTCGATTTTTACTTGTATACCGTTCTTGGTTTTTACAAGGCTGGGTAGATGGTAGCTGTCGCATTCCGCGAGTGCGCCACCGTCTTGTGTTTTTTTTTTATACTGTCCTTGTTTATTCAACGCTTTTTTGGACCCCAGCACGTCCTCTTTTCACTCCTGTATTTTCACTACATAATCAACCTTATTTTTCGCACATTTATATACTCAACTCTTTATTATTATCACTGCGGCTGTGGACCGACTTGTGCTTTCTGTACTGTATTTACCCTATTCCCCACCCCTTTCTATCGGTTGTTGGAATAGTGGCGATGGGGAAACTACAGAGAAAACCCATGCCAGTACAGTTCGGCTACCGGAGCGACCCCCGACGGTTGGTGTTGGAACTATTCGAACAACCGTCGGGGCTCGAACCCTCGCCTCACGGCATGATGTGCGAACGAACTAACGGGATAATGACTTAACCCGCTCGGCCATCATGCCGCTTTTACCAATAATGAATATATTATTTCTCATCTTTAAGACCTTTAGATCAAAAAAATTTTGAATTTTTATTCCAAGTAGAACGTTTTTTCATTGAAAGAAAAAGTGCCACTAATAGGGGTTAAAGGTGCCACTAATGGGGTCTTTTACCTTAGGACACAAAACAAGTAAAAATTAATATTATATAAATTTTTAAAGTAATGAATTCATCAGGATAGACTTTTCATCAAAGTATTTAGATGATTCTGTTTAACATAAATTACATTTTTGATAAATCAGATAATGAAGGGTATTATTATGTTCGTTTGCGTGACAGATTTTTAACGATATAAATTAATTTTAGTTTGCGGTATTTATAGATACATAATCTGAAGTAAAAAATTCATCGAATATATGATTTGAAGTAAATATTTAAATGCAAAATTTTACATATAAATATTGTCTGACAAAATTTTTTTTTCAAAAGATGTGTTATAATTATTTAAATGAACAGTTTTATACTACAATAATACTAGAAAAAATAAAAAAGTACATAACGATTTTTTACAAAACACGATACTAATTTTTGAAAAAAATATTATTATTTTAAATCAAATAAAAAAGCTCTTAAATAAAGAATTTTATTTTGATTACAGTAAATTTTAATTTATTCGAAAACTTATTTGTTTGACATCATGGAAAATTTAAATTTTTAAAAGATTTTTTTTTCAAATTAAGTTAATTTTTCTATCAGAGCAATTTTTTTCAATTTAATTCCATAGTTACTTTATATTTCACAAAAATAATTCAGAAAATTATATTTTTCAATTATTTGTTTAATGTTCCAAGTACATAAAAAAATTGATTAATTAGATTAAAAATTTTTATTATAATATTGTAACTATTGAGAATTAAATTTTTTTCATTACTCGTGAACTTATAAATGAATCCGTATATATGATGTGCAATTTACACCGTGCATTAATATTACTTTTCTTCACTAAATTTCTTGTATCTCGTATATTTAATCATCAGTGTTTTTTCCTCGATAAAATTTATTAATTTCTCAAAAATCAAAATAAATTTTTCAACTTTCTACTATAATAAAAAATAACAATTTCTTCAACTTGATAGAATCTTGATACACTGTAAAAAATTTGCGGAGTGAACGCGGAGTGAATGAAGAGTGAATGATTTTTAATTGATTCACTCCCAGCGGGAGTGATATTTACTCCGAGAAGGAGTTAATTTTTATTAATAATAAAATTCACTCCGCATTCATTCCCAAAATAAATGAATTTAGAAATAAATAAATTTTTGTAAAGAAAATATTTTTATAAACCCTTTTTATATTTAATTATTAAAAATTTAATTTATTATTTTTAATAATATTTCATTTAAATTATTATTATAATGTTTTTATTTGGGTCATTCCACGTCAAATCGACCAATAGTTGGTCTCGACCCCTTTCGATTTGGACAAATTTTGGTCAGAAGTTTTCTTTTATCTTATATACAGCCGCACGGACACCATCGCGGGAATAGTCAGGAAAGCTTCCTGTGACCTTAAAACGTCGAGATCTGATAAAAACTCCATTTTCGCAAAACGGGGTAAAACCAATAACTTCCCGATTTTTGAAAATTTTCAATTTTTTTAGCGGGAAGTTAAAAATCGCATTGAATAAATTTCAAAGGGGATACTCACTCCCGATTTTTTACAGTGTATGATTGTTTTGTTATACGGAAAAAAGAATAGTTGAAAATTTGTAGCTTAAAGTATATAATTTATAGAAATTGGGTGCTCCAAGCAAAAAATTGGAAAAATTACAATTTCAAAATTTAATTTTTAAAAAACTTTTTTAGATTTACATTTTTAAACTGTAAATTGATATTTTATACTATACACGGAAAAAAGGAAACTCGAAAAATTACAGTTTCAGATTGTAATTATTATAGATTTTCTAAGAATTACATTGTAGAATGTAATATTTACATTGAAAGCTCTGAATATTAAATTAAAAAATTGAATTTAGAAAAATGTTATTTCAAATTGCAATTTTTTTAGTTTTGATTACGACGGGACCGATTTTACATTTTATACTGTAATTTTTCGAGTTTTCTTTTTTCCGTGTAGAAATCATTACTTAAGATTTTATTTCATAAAAATGTTGTTTGAAACTATAAATTTTTTAGTTTTTTGCTCGGAGCTCCTGTTATTACTCCAAAAACTGATTTGTCAATTTTATATTTTTTTAAGTATGTAGGATATAAAATAGAAAAATAAATAATCATAATGAATCTAAATCCCTCATTTTGGAAACGTATCATTCAGAGGATAAGAACATAATCTGCTTCGTTTGCCGTGTATATTCAAATATGCTATAGTTGAGCGCAAGTTGCAAATACTCGCATTTTATCGCCTAATTCTTTTTCGGAGTGTATCTTTATTCGATTGAAAAGAAAATTAAAAAAAAAAAAGAAACAAGGGATATCCACACTCCAAATAGAACTTAATAATTATATTTAAATATTTGATTTCAACTGAAGTACTAAAATTTGAAAAATTAGTCACTTTTCATAAATTTGAAGAATACCGATCAACTTTTTCTTCCATATACTATTAACGACCTCGTTAAGAATCTATATCGTTATAAAATTTGTGTACATACCCCCAAAAGATCATAAACTTTCTTAAACTGTATTTTGCATGTTTGCATTCTTCGATTTTTATTTCCAGGGTGCCTCGGATATAATGCAGTAGTCTTTAACGTCCATTGTTCTCTCAGTGTAACGCCCAAAACAAATTTATGATGATGACGTTTATAAAAAAAGTGCACATATGTTGAAAGCATATATAAGCTCCTATTTATGTTTATATAAATGTCATCGATTCATATTTCGATCGGACGGTATATATACAACTAGCTGTTACTCGCCCGTTTTGCTGTGCGCTTTATAGAATTGCATTTTTAGATTTAGACTTGAAATTTAATTAGAGTATTGTTTTGACTTGCACAGATTCCAAATTCTGTTGAATTGGCATGCACCTTTTATCCATGTCATTGTTTTAGCTAATATTCATTGTAACTTTCAATGTGCAATCATTGTAACATTCACGTGTCTTTCTTACAAAAATGAATAATAATTGATATGAAAAAAAAAAATTGTAATGAGCATTGAAAGTTTTAGTTAAAGAAATTGCAGGTCTCATAAGTGAATAAATCTGCATAGTATATAAACATAACCAATAGAATTAAAAATTTATTTTAAACAAATGACAATCGAATAAAATAAATTTAGTTACAATAAAAATGCATTATTTCTAAGTCAAAAAAAATATAGGTTCCGGATAAGTAATCACCACCATATCATATACTAAAACCTTCTCCGAAACACGCTGCATCTTATGGTATTAGTATTATTCCGATCGGTTTAGTAGTTTTCGCAGTATAACCGAACAAAAAAACCGGCTCTCCATTTATTAGTATAGATAAGACTAATTTTTTACATTGACCAAGTGGTGAAATTTTATAAACTCTCATTACATTTAAAACGAAAAAATATTATTGAAATCGTAAAATTTTGTAAAGAATATAATCGAAATACGTAAATAAGGTTTCACCATAAAATCCAGCATGAAAATTCGGGGACTAGTATAAAAGGTCGTGATTCGCACGAAGGAGGATGCCAATAAAGGGGAATGTGAGGGTTAACAAGCAGAAGGGGTAGTTGCTCGGTTAAGAGTGCCGGTAGCATGAGAGTAGCTCCGCCCATCGGAGGAAACCACGAGGAACACATGAAAGTCCCGAGACAGAGAAAGAAAGTGTCTAAGTTTGCTGTAGAGATAGAGCATAGTATAAAGTGACTTTGGAAATAAATGAAAATAATAAAGTACAATGTACTTGAAAAGTTTATGTACTGATAACAATAGAAAAACACGTGAGAAAGTAAACATTAAAAACTTTCTGACGATATTAAAATAAAAAATAATTTATAATATTGTGTTAATAATTTTTTAATTATTTATTAAAAGTATTCTTTGTGCATTATGCTCAGAACAATGGCACTAAACTTTATAATCTCTTAAATATCAAATTATTTATTAGTTAACGTTATCCGAATAAGTCGTATAATATATAATGTATTTATTATTCCAATTATGTGAATTATAATTTTTTACGCAAAAAATCATTTGATATTGTGAATAAAAATGGGCAATAATTAAAATAGATCCATAATATACACACATAAATATACGGAATATATGAATAAGCATATTATTAATTAATTTGAATTAATATACCTATATCATTTAAAAACAAATCAATCATTTTAATTTAGCAATTAAAGTTTTTTTAGTGGAACTATTCATTAACTAATAATAAATAATCATTAATTACCATTATAAGTCAATTTTCATATCTTACGTTTTTCGTTTTATATATTCACATTATAATATGATTTTAAACATAATTTTTATTAAAAGAATATCATACCAAAAATAGTAATTATTATTATTATTATTATTATTATTATTATTATTATTATTATTATTATTATTATTATTATTATTATTATTATTATTATTATTATTATTATTATTATTATTATTATTATTATTGTTATTGCTTATAAAATTGATGTAAATTTACACATGTACTTTATACATAGATATAGAAGATAATTGGTAGATAAATACATGTTGTTTATTTAATGTTTTTGCAATATATGATAGTGGTTCTTGCATCATATTTAATTTTATCAACTTGACTAATTTATAATTTTAATAATTTGAAAGTTCCTCTAACTTTACTACAGTACACTTTTTTTTAATGAAAAAATCATTAAATATTCCCCGAGGAAAAATTGCAACTTTAAATTTATCAAAATTACATGGAAATAGAGAAAAACTAATAGCTATAACCTGACTTTATGCTGAGTTATATTTTGTTAAGGAAAATATATAAAGTTTGATAATCTTTTATATTAGTTTCATACGTTTTTATAATTTTCGTTCTAAAATTTTTTATGGTGAATATGTTACAAAAAAAGTAGTAACCATTATTAGTTTTGAAAACGTAACATTTAACGCTGACGAACTTTTGTTCAATTTTAGCATATTAGAACTAAAACGTATAGTTCAAATTGTGATAATGAATTTAGGGAGAATTTTAATGAATGAAATGAAAATAAGTGAATTTTAAAAATAGTTTTTTTAAAAGTTACTACTGACGAAAATCTTGTCTTATAAAAATATCAATTGAAGCTTTAAAATTTTTTCGATTATTAATGGTAAATCCTTCATGTATACTATTATTTATAAGTCATATTTTCGAATAATTATATATTAAACGAAATTGAATGTCAAAATGGATAGAACAGTTAGTTAATTTGAATTAATTAATTAAAAAACTTCAATTCAAAAAATACTTATTATTTTGTTCAAATAATTTTAATTGAATGAGAATGTTTTCAAAATAACGACATAAATAAAAAGTGCTATAAGAGACTATCTAATCGGATATTATAAAAAACGTACATAATTAAATAACATTTTTGCAGGGTAAATGTAGTGATTTTCATTTAATTCCGATTTTAAAAATTTTTTTTCAAAGCATGGACCACCTAAGAAAATTAATTTTGTTTTTCTCCTTCTTCATTGAATCGTTTGGTTAACAAAAAAAATTTAGGAGCTTATTTTGTCTCCTTTTCTTCTTCTACTTATGTTCTTTGATATATACATTAAGCAAATGTCTCAACACGAAGAAAAATGTGATTAAGAGACAGCTTTTGCAGTTTGATGAAACTGATCGATTTGATACGAGATACAGGCGATATGTTTGAGTTAGAAACAGACAGTATATATTGATGACATGTGTCTCATCAAACAGTAGATCAACGTGTTTATTCGTATAAATATGTTAATAAATTGATTTTTTAATAAGGCAGGATGTATTTGAAAATTAATTTTTTTTTTTGTTAAAGTCAAATACTTGTATAGATTGTTTTCTTTTATGTTTCACTTGAAAATTTATACTCCCAATATTTTACTTTCATTTTAGATAATCAATTTCAATTAATAAATATTTGTATAAATTATCCATAAACTTAAAAATCGCACAACGAATATTCGGAAATTAATTAGAAAATCTTAAGTCTACACTGAAAAAAAATTTAATTTAAATCAAGATGAAAATTCTTGAACCAAGAAAATGATTTTGAAGAGTTTCATTATCTTGAATTAACACAAAAAATTCTTCAATCAAGTAAGATTTACTTAAGTCAAAAATGATTTCTTGGTTTAAGAATTTTTCTACTAAAATCAAGAAGATGAAATTCTTCAAAATTATTTACTTGATTCAAGTAATTTTTTTTTTCTGTGTAGTGATGTTCGTCGTTTTTATTTCCACCTTATTAGACAATAGTATGTACTTTTCAACCTCAAATAATATATAAAATTAATGTTTACAGGGAGGTGTGGTTTGGCAATGCTCCTGTCGTGTGCAGGGTGCAAGAAACCAATAATGGACAAATTTTTTCTTAATGTTTTGGAGCGAGCGTGGCATGGTGACTGCGTAAGATGCTTCGATTGTGGAACCGAGCTTCAGGAAAAGTGTTTTTCCCGTGAATCCAAATTATTTTGTCGGAATGATTTCTACAGGTAATTCATTTTTTTTTTCATGCTTTATACCTTACAATACACACTACGTATAAAATAAATAAGGACACACCGAATTAATTTAAGATTGCTTAAAAGTTTTGATTGTTCGTATACGACATTGTATTGATAAAAATTATTAATTTTATCTGTAATGTAAGTACAGCCAATTCTCATTAAAGTTCTTTCAGTCGTTCAGGGGATGAAAAAAAGATACAACTTACGTAACTTTATTGAGGATTATTACTGTACTACCTGAAATTCAATGTGTTATAAATCGTAAATTAAAAATATTATCGAGACAGATACATTCCAGATATTTCGTGACAAGTATATAGGCAAAAAAATAATAAAATATAATTCCTCAGAAGAGTTAGGACCTTTTTGCGCATAATCAAAATATATGGATCATAAAACTTTTTTCTTTCAAGTCTCCTGATTTATACTTCGAAACTTTTATATATGTATTATTACTCATCAAACTAGAAAAAAAAAATCGTAATAGATATGAATGATGAGTGAAAATAATTACGCGCCTATAATATATAATCTTTGGATGATTATTATGAATCAGAATTACACTCGCTGAGAACCAATTAAATTTTTTACAAGGTATATCTTTTTCATCCAAAGGTCACAATTTACATTTTGATATTATAAGAAAAAAAAATTATTAGTAACCTTTGGAATATCGTTTTTTTCTAATCTTAGGGTGTCAGTTTCACACATAAAAATTCAGCGATATATTTCCAGACGAAAAAAAATAAATTTTTGGCTTTGGTATACATTTTTTTAATTTAAACAAAAAATTATGTCAGCAAGAATTATAGAGTTTTGATGAAAATTAAAATTTTAGACTGAATAGATAATTATAAGGAAGAATGTTTGCTTTCAAGTGAAACCTGGATAAGTCAGATTCGAAGGTACCAAGATATTTTTTTCTTAATAGTATATAGAGGTTTCTTAATTATCCGAGGTTCAGACAATCATTCTAAATAACAAACATAATTTTATGCATAAAGTGTAATATTTCAAATTATTTATTTCATTATTTGTTTATCTCATTTAGTATATACATGCATGGAAATATAAATTAACTCGAATCAAGAGAAAAATTCTTGAACCAAGTAAAATTTAGTTAAATCTAGAAAAATTTTTTAATTTCAGAATTTTTATACTCAAATCAAGAAGATGAAGTTCTTCGAAATAATTTACTTGATTCGTTAATTTTTTTTCAGTTTCGTTAAATTTGTTATTATCAGAAAGATCATCTTGACGGGAATTGGTAAATGATTCGAGCATTTTCACGATATTACATCTTTTTTGGTGATAGTAAATTTTTTATATCATGTTTTTGGAGTATATTTTTTAATAGTTTGTTTCGTCATATTTTCCATTAATTAAAAATTAAAATTATTGGTAATTGATCCTATCATAGCATTACTATTTATTTAATTTTTTTTCAAAAGTATCTAAGCTATGTATATTGTGATTAAAAATATCAAAAAATCATTAAGCCAAAGTTCTTTTATTTATAATATGTAATTCTCGACAGTTACTTATTTAACGCAGGTTGATAGTAGGAACTACTTAAATTTTATTCTTTGAAATTCATGACATTAAAAGGAAAATTTTTTTATATTAATAAGGATTAATTAAGAAAATTATTTTCCGCCTTTTTAGTAGTTTTTATTTTTTTTTAAGTGGCAGAATTGCTCCCTGTCAGTATACTATCTGCAGTCCTTCTGTTCTACTTCTCGTCTCATCGGACGAGATGTTGAGAAGATGTCCATTCATTTTAAAACTCATTCAAATAGACATGAATGTAATAAAAAGTAAATTTAAAAGATTAAAAAAACAATCCATTAAAAAAGTGAAACATTAAAAATACGGCGGAAAGGTAAGAAACGATAACCGGTCGCGTGAAAGACTTATATATAGTTAGCTCGTAAATAACCCCGCAATTCACAGCGCGAGAAGTAACTCTCAGCGTTTGGTTGTTTCTCATATACACTGGACCAATATATATGATGTGAATTCTTAACTCAAAGAGTCGAGGTGAATTCTCAAGTCAAAGTCGTATTGACGTGAACGATGCGACTGTGTTAGTATAGTATTAGTGTAGAACCAAACGCAAAACGCACGATCAACTGCTATGTGTAGTTTGCATGCATGTCTGCTATATTAGTTATAGTATAAGTATAAGTAGTACTGTATAGGCCTACCTACTCGCACACGTCGTAACGTTAACGTTGCGAACTAAACGTGGAAATATAATAAATGTACCATGACGCTGGCTCGTGAGATTCAAGTCCGTTGGGCGTGACGGGTACGCCAGAGAGTCGAACTAACGCCGTCTTCCTTTCCAGGAAGGTCTAGACATCCTCGGCTATGGGGATTCGTATATGAAGACAACATTTTTACACTGACCACTTTCAGAGTGACTATGTGTTCACGAGAGTTTAATGTTTTTCTTTAAGAGTAATTAATCTCCTATATTATGACTTTTATTTATGATTTAACGAAATAATGTTCATTTTTTTGTTGCACAATACCAAGTTTGCCTTGGTGAAATTTATATTCTTAATTAGTATTTACTACTATTGTAATTTTGCAGTTCTAAAAGCTTGATTTTATATGAGAAAAAAATTTACTTGATCCAGAATTTTGATCGTGAATTTCTTCTTGAATAATGAATATTTATACTTCACTTTAGAATGTCTTCATTCATGTTTCCATGAATTTTAGAAAAATGATCATTAAGATATTAAAAAAAAACTTTTTGCGTTTTATTTGCTCAAATAAATTATCAAATTACTATAGTAAATAATTCTTGCCACTTGTACTCTTTTAGTTCTAAGCTCTTTATCTTTAATTTTAATAAATTTTATACTGTCTTATGCTGTCTAATGGCTTTGACTTAAAAGTTCCGTAATATGAAGTAGAACTCTGAGAAAATTGTTTTTTTAAATCGGAAGGGTCAGACTTTTTAAAAATGAAAATTTTTAACTTTAAACATAAATAAGTAAATAATAATTACTTCGAATAAATTTTGTATATTTTTTCCTGAAACTAAATTTAAAGATAAAAAATTATTCCCAATTTTTCATGAATATCAATATTTACTACTAATCGTTAATTAAAAATGTTTCACCTGAAAATTTTGAAAATCAATAACTCAGAATGATTTCGGGTAAAAGGTTAAAAATTATTGTGTTATATGGTTGCTTTTAATACGTACTACAACAAAAAAGTTGGCAAAATTAAAAGGCTCTAGTAAAAAAATTCGGCGATTCGGCAAGAAATTACTCGTATATTACATACAGTTATATCAATATATAGTAGAGTATCTGAGTACTAATTTTAACAATTGCGAATTATTTATATAGTTATTCAGATCCTTTAAGATGGGTCAAAACGTTGCGAAGTAAAAGTATTTTGTTTTGACGGTTCTCACCGACCCATCTTTTGATTTTAATCAATAATTGCAAATTATATAATACATGATATACTGTTTTAATAAATCTAATCGCGCATTTAAATTCTGAGTCGAAGCATCGAACGTACGGGAACTTGATGTAGTTAATTTAAATTACCACGACTTACTTAATAAATTACTAACTGAATAAATGCAAAGTTTGTCGACTCTTTTTGACAGATTATACCTCGAAATTTATTTAGACTGAAGTATTGACTAAAGGAAAGTTTAGACAAAAAAGAATTTTACTTTGATAAAAATTAAAAAAAAATTGTTTTTAATTATGAAATTTAGCTTAAATTTACTAGTATTTGAATCAAGTAAAATTTACTTAAACCAAGAAAAAATTTCTTAGTTTAAGAATTTTTCTACTCAAATCAAGTAAATTTTTTTCTCTGTGTAAGCTTAAGGCAATATTACCTTCAGTTATAGAATTACCGTTCAGAATTCAGTGAAACTTGTCATACTAGCACATAATAATTAGATAATGAGGCAGTTAAATTTTCAAAGAGCATATAAGAATCAGAAAGAAGAAATTAATATAAAAGAAATTTTTGCTTTTACCATTCACCCTTATGAGAAATTACAAAATTTATTTTATTACTGAAAACATTTGTAACGGAAAAATCAATTACTATCTATTTTAATTCAAGCCGAACAACTAATTTCTGAATGAATATTATTCATGGCAAAAACAAAAGCTGATGAGAAGAGAGCCAACGAATTTCCCGGCTTTTTATGTAGTACTGAAACAAAAGCTTTATCTCGATGATTCAATAAATTATGAATATTAATATTAGTAATTCAATGATTCGAAATGAAAAATATAATAAAATGTATCATTTATGTATTCATGAATTCTGTTTTTATCTCGGATGTATTATATAAATTACGCAACATAAATTAATTTGATCTTTTTTCTGTATTTTGATTATTAATCACCATTATATTATAATTAGTAGTTAAATCAAAGTATTTTCATTAGTATGTTTATTAATTATTAATCACCATTATTTTTTTATAAAAACAATAAAGGATTCATAGTTTTTAGAACTTAAAATAAATATAAAGTAGGAATTAAGCGATATGATGACAAGTGTCATAATTTATTGCTCATCATTTTTTAGTTATAGTCAAAGATACTTTCTTAAAAAAAGGACAATAATTAGTCATAATAATTCATGATTTAATGAAATTATTATTGTCACATTAAAACAATAAAGTACGTAACAATTTCTTTGTCTTATAAAAGAATAAAACCACTTATAGATTTATACTTTTTTTTACAGATTTCTCTGAATATTTGTCATAGTCAATTTTCAATACACGGAAAAAAAAATACAAAAGTTACATTTTATATTGTAACGCAGAGCTTCGAAAAAAAGCTGAAAAAATCACTGTTTCAGATTAAAATTTTATAAACTTTGTAAGACACTTTTAAAAATGTGAAGTGACAATCAAAACTGAAAAAATCGATGTTTAAAATTAAAATTACAAAAATATCATTTCGAACTGTAATTTTTATATTTTTCTTTTTTCTGTGCAGCTAAAAAAACTTGTGAGATTTGAAACGAAAAAAGTGGTCGCCTGAAACAGAAAATTGATGCATTAATAGTTTAATTAACCATTTTATTGCACCGCAAATGATGGGAACTGATAAATAAGTTCTCTTATTCATATAGCTGTATACTCCCTACACTTCTTATAGTTACGTATGGCATGTGACCCATGTTTTTCGTTTCAAATCTTACCAGTTTTTTGATAGCTATTAAGAATTGACGTTGACAAATTTTCAGGACAATTGCTGTAAGAAGGTTGGTGTGTGCATGTGGTTTTATTCTTTAGGAGATAGAGAAAAATTATTTTGTACTTTTTAATGATTTGTAAAAACGTGGTAAATTGATCACATGATTTAATTCCATTACTATTTTTTTATTTTTAGTATTCTATGGGCGAACTTTCGTAATTAGTTTTGAATATTTCAATGAGATAATTACAAAAATATGCAAAAAATTTTATATATTTAAATATATTCTGACTGAACAGATATATAAAAAAGAATTTAATATAAATGTGGTATCAATAATAATAATTGTAGTTCTAGTAATTTTTACCCTAGGTCTCCCTAAACATACACTGATAGAAGGATTTGTTATACTATGATACTATAGTTAAAAATATTTGTTAATATTTAACAAATCATCTATTAGAGACCACTTTTTAGTATTAAACAAATATTTTTTAGTATTTAAAAAGATTTATTAATATTTAATAAATGAATATCAGATTTATTAAATATAAACAAATCATTTTAAATATTAAGAAAAATTAATTTAATACTAAAAAGTAGTCTCTAATAAATGATTTGTTAATTATTAAAAAATATTTTTTAATACAAATAAATCCTTGTATCAGTGTAACTATCCACTATTTTAAGTTTAAGTTAAAAATAAGTTTTATTATAAAAAATTTTCTAAAACTTGCTATTGAAGTACTAAGCAGTAAAACTAAAATGAATACATAAAAGTAATCAACCTATATAAGTTAACATATTTACATGCAGTTACATAGATTTTAGTTTTGAAGTTAACGAATAGCAAGCTAAATAAAATCAAACTCTAAAATCTAAAGTTTACTTTAGTACTAATAAAATACTTACACATCACCTTCACATACTTCATGTACTCGCTATCGTGAATTGGTAGAAGCAAATGAAAGGCATTGAATTCACGGGTTCAGTTCTTTGATGAATTTATGTTAGCATATATGTTATTAGCTCGCTAGTCAGTACATTTATGATGAATGTATATTATCCTTACATGTTCTCTGTGTAGTGATAAACAGAAAAACTTACATATATACATTTTATTAATTTATAAATAAGAAAATTAATGTGCACAAGTCATTTATGTGAGAAGTAATGTAATATACAAAAATGATCGGGGACCTAAGTGAGAGAGAGTGGGACAGAAGGACAAAAAATACGAGACACGTACGAGAAACCGTGAACGCCGGTCCATAACAAATCGTGCTCCATCTCTTCCCTTTTTTCTGGTTTTTTATGTAGTATCCTCTGTTCCACATAAATTTTTTATTCTCAGCTAGAAGAATATCTACGGTTTATTATTTTCAAAAAATTTTTTAACCCACTTAAAATTTTTTTTTATTTTCATTTTTGCAATTTATTCTTTTGTTTTATGTTTTATCTGTTATTTTTTTTTTTTGAGAAGAGTTCAGAAAAAGTTCATCAGCTTATTATACACCTAAACTCTGAACACTTTTATTTTTTTTTAACCTTATAACTTTATTTCAATTTTATTTTAGCCTGTTTTGTTTTTGCGTCTGGACTTAAGAGTCTACTAGGCTATTTCTTGCCTTCGTCTATTAGCGATTTATTTTCACGGTCAGCCAATATGCGAGGTAGAAAAGGTTTTCGCATATGAAATTCAACTTTGAATGAAAATAAAATAAAAGACTGGAAATATATATAATAATGCAGAGTTAATATATGTGAATGAGATGAGAAAAGAATAAGAAGAGAAAAGGAAAGAAAAAAGAGTAAAAAAATAAAAAAAAGAATGGAAAGAAATGAAGCAGGGTGCAAAAAATAAAAAATTTTTAAGTCAGTGAATTTACTATGAGAATGGGAGTAACTAATTGCTATAATTAATTAAATAATTCCTGTAATTAGGCGAGTGAGGATGGAGTCGCAAACGCAAAATATGCCTTCAGGATATATATACTTTCTACTGTAAAAAAATCAAAGCTTCTGATGATGCTCCTCTATAATATATGTCATCAAATGCCGTGCAAATACCTTTTCTCGCCTTACAATTTCTGGATACAATTTTTTGCCATCGAGATAATTACATCTTCTTTGTATTGATTATTATGATAATTTTATAGTGATTATTTTTTAACTTCTATTTACACTGGCAGGTTATTATAATTTACAAAGGTTATATTATACCAAAACAAGTTGTTGAAGAATAAATATTCCATTTCTTTCAGTGCTCAATATTTTTGAATTTTTACTAATCTTTGTGAAAAAATTTAAGGGATTACATAGGTCTTGAACGAAAAAAAGCATGTTTACCTGAATTTTTTTTCCATATGATAACATAACTTACTGTGTTTAAAACATTGAGTATATCATAGACTGATTGAAAATTTAAACAGTATTTTCAGAAATTTTTATCATAAAATGTTGGAAATTGAGCCAGTGTAAATTAATTTCAGGAGATTTTAAAAAAGAGAGTGCTGGAGGTGGTCACGATAACTCGTAATAGCTTTATCGGAAATTAAAAAACCAAAAAATTTCTTTTCCTAGATAAACATAGTTCATAATTGAACAGAGGATTTTTTTTCCATTGCAAATGATTTCGAATTCCAATTTTTTTTAAAAGGTTAAAAATTTCTAAAAAAGATATCTTTTTAGTCAGCTAATGAGATGAGTTATTGAACATTCAGAAAGATTTTCGAAAACAACAAAATTCTTTGGATTACCATGTTGTTTTCATGTAATTTTCAAATTACTTGACTAATTTATTTAAAAATCTTAGAATGTCACTACTTCGTAATACTGAGAGCTATCGAAATTGGTCGAATTGATTGAGAAATCTTATCAAAAAATTCATCAATAATTTTTCAATCACACTGATTAACACAGAAATCTAATCAGTGTCAATGATTGAGAAATCCGTCAGAAAAATTTATAAAAATATAAGTAAAATTATTAGAATCTGAGTTGATATTTGAGCAACAATTAATGACTCTTTTTAAAAATTGAAGAATAAAATTCAAAGATTTTAAAAAAACAGAATGCTAATTTCGAACTCTGTAAAAATAGACTCGAAAAAAATGTAATTTCATTTTTGGTAACCGTGCTTTATGTTTCCCGTTTTACATGTAATTTGATTCAATAATTAGAATAATAGAAACCAATAAATTTAAATTAACATTTAAGTCGGCGAAGTTTTTTTTCTTAATTAGTACAATAATGAATAATTTTTCAGGTTTATTTTTTTTTGATTTATTATTTAAATAAAAATTTTTTCGTTTACCTCATCTGTGTTCTGTTTCATTCATTTTTTTTTTTTTTTAAACTGCCTTAGACTCAATAATTTTTTCTGTGTCAAATAATCATCCAATTTATTTTAAGAAGAAATTTTGATTTGTACGTTTTTCTCGATGTTTATAGCCTTCGCTAAAATCACTAATAAATATAAATTTCAAAATAACACCAAATTATTAAATTCATATTTTTATAAATATTTTATCTTGTCATTCCACTTTTTTTTTCGTCTAATTTATGTCCAATATAATAATGTTAATTTATTAAGATCTAAATTAATATAATTTATTATAAATAATTTCAATAAACATCACTATTAATAAGTGACAATCATCGATAAACAGATTTATTGATTTGTTTGCATAGCCGTCTAATTTTTTTGTCAGCAATAAAAAAATTCTTAAATAATTTCACAATAATAATAAAAATAGTAAATAAGCTATAAGAAATAAATTAACACCTGACTAGTAAGAATTTATACGTGTAGATGCACATGCAATCAATGATTTATTATCATATACCTACACTTTCATTTAATGAAACGACACAGTTGAGTATTAACTGTACATAATAATGTGTATATTTATTTTTATTTGTTGCTACAGGAGATATGGAACAAAGTGCAGTGGATGTCTTCAAGGCATAAGCCCCCAAGACCTTGTGAGAAAAGCAAGAGATAAAGTTTTTCATCTAAACTGCTTCACCTGCCTTGTTTGTCGAAGGCAGCTGAGCACTGGCGAGGAGCTCTATGTCCTGGACGACAACAAGTTTGTCTGCAAGCAAGACTACTTGTCGGGAAAGCCCCTGCCGGACGCCCGTCACGCTCATAGTCATCATGGTAAGTCATCCGTACGCGTATCCACGTAGAAACGAAACGCCAAGAAGTCACTCTCAAACCGCGGGATTAGGAAACGCTCCAGCGACTCGTTAGATGTTTTTTTTTATTTTTTTTTTTTTTTTACGATATTATTCTTCCTTGAGACTTTTTTCATCAGTTCAGAGTTATATGATTTACGTCTTACTAAATTTGAAACAGGTCCACTTCAAAATCGAATGTTTCGTACAGTAGACTATTAAATCTTGAGTGTTTAATAAATTAAGAAATTTTCAAGTAATTGGTTTAAATAACGATCAAAATTATACACAGTAAAAAATTTTTCGTCATTTTGTAGAGTTTTAAAAACTTGTGTGTTGAATATTACACTCTAGTATGTAGAATTTAACATTCTAAAGTGTTAAATCATTAAATCAACACATGAGAATGTTAAATTCTACACACTAGAGTGTAATTTCAACACACAAATTTTAACACACTGATAGAAGGATTTGTTTATAGTTAAAAATATTTGTTAATATTTAACAAATCATTTATTAGAGACCACTTTTTAGTCCTTAATAAATATTTCTTAGTATTTAAAAAGATTTATTAATATTTAATAAATGAATATCAGATTTATTAAATACAAACAAATCATTTTAAATGCTAAGAAATATTTGTTTAATGCTAAAAAGTGGTCTCTAATAAATAATTTGTTAACTATTAACAAATATTTTTTGGTACAATTAAATCCTTCTATCAGTGCACTCTACAGAATGACAAAAAATTTTTTACTGTGTAAAACATACTCTTGTGATTAAAGATTAATTGAAGTTGATGAAAATTTGAAATTTCAAGAAAATTAAAACTCTTTATTTGTCGTAAAGAAAAATAGTGATTAACGTATTTGTTCCAAATATTTTGAGAAAAATTAACTTTATTAAAGAGAAAAATATTGAATCAAGTAAGTCACTTTAAGGAATTTCGTTATCTTAATTCAAGTAGAAAAGGTTTTGAACCAAGTAAAATTTCTTGTTTCAAAAACTTTTCCTGGATTTTTTACAACAAATTGAGCATATTAAAAACTTCACAATAATAACATCGGTGGTATACTATATATGTATGACGTTACTTTTTTATATTGTTATTAATACATACACAATTCCAAACAGAACGCGTAGTTAATACGCATTTAGATTTCATGTAAAGTGTTTGAATTTTTTACATAATTGTAATGAAATTTCAAGTAGGAATAATTAAAATTTTATGCGTCTTAAGAGAATAAAAACATGTAGAAATTTATAATTATTTCTTTGATTTTAATTGTTTACTAATTAATTTTTTATTTTATTGAAAATATTCAAAGGTCAAGTTAAGAAAAATCATTTAATTTCGTCAGTAACTTTCACATTATTTTTAGCAGTGTTATAGCCGAATATTTATAGAAATGTATTCCAACTCTTCAAATTGAATAACATAATACATGTAGAAAAAATAAATTCAGAACACAACGGTACAACGCTTCTGAAACTAGGGGTAGATGGGTACGGTTGTTGTCCTCTATTTTTTTAGTGAATTCTTTAGAGCAGAATAATATATAGAACGTCGGGTTGATGTCAGACAAGCTGTGAAAATATACGAGTGTATCGTTGGTCGGTGGTGCATCAACATGTCACAGAGCTTAGAGAATAAGAAGGACATTAAAGTGCACAAGATCTCGTTTTATTCTCACTTCTCGGTGTTTATATTTAATATTATTCTTTTAAAGAAGATGGACATGGAAGTATGCGTGAAAGAGAGATAGACTCCCGTCTAGTTAGAATTTATAGTAATGTACATACATATGTATAGGCTATAAGCTATAAGTAAATGCGTGTGAATATCAGAGTGTATAAAAAATAATACTTGCAACGTTATTTTATTTCACCGTCTTCGTCTTGGTTTGATCTCTATACTCGGTGATTTTGAGAGGTTTTGTAACTGTGAGACGAATACAAGGGTCGTTATGTTACACAGCGGGTTCTCTTTTGTCGCATGCCGACAGTCGGCCACGAGTAACCACAGCCAGCTCGGTCTACTCGTTCTAGAAACGCCCAAGTAAAGACGTTGGCCCATAACTAAATCAAAAGTATAGTCATTATTTTTTCCATGAGTTTTCTATGAATCGCCATAATCCATTTTTCATTTTTACTCTTTATTCTATCGAGTACGCTTACTCATATAGGAAAGAACAACGGGCCCAGGCTTGCCCCAGGCTTGGCCCAACTCTGTTAAACTCTGGCCCAAGCTTGTAAGCCAGAATTGGCCCAGCTTTGGTGGAGAATCTGGAATGATAACATGGGGCCACGGTTGATTGCCATGACTGGGCCAAGCTTGGTTGCCATAGCTGGGCCAAGCTAAGTTGCCAGGGCTCAGCCATAGGTAATTTTCAAAAATTTTATTTCTGATGTAGAACTAACGCAAATTCAGACCGCTTAACTCTTAATTTAAACCTAATTTTCGCAAATTAAAGAAATAAAGTGAAATTCGCAACCGTCCTAACCGAGATTCGAACCCGAGCCGCGCGCTTGCCAGACCGATAACTAACCCCTACACCGTACGATCGATATGTTGAAATACATCTCATGATTATCATAAACTAAATCTATAAAATTAACTATTTTTTACAAATGTTTATTAGGTAAAAAAATGCAAGAGTCAAGTTCTTATATTACTTTAGACTTTGTAAATCTTTCTGTACATTTTTAATATTTTATTATAAATTTTAAAGTTTAAAATTATCAATATTAAAAATTTAACTGTAAATTATTATATTTTAATTATTTTAATACCATATCAATCTTGATGATGTGTAATTGTTTTTGTTAAATAATAAATTTTCGATTGTAGCATTAGCTAATAAATATTCGTTAAACAAAAAATATTTACTATCAAAAATTATATTACTTAATGATTATTTAACTTTGGATTTTCCATTGAATGACCAAGACTAGGTTACCCATCCTTGGCCCAAGTCTGGCGTACCATCAAATGGCCAGAGCTAGGTGAGCCAGTCTTGGGCCAAGACTGGCGCGCCATTGGACGGCCGAGGCTAGTTAACCCAGCCTTGGCCCAAGTCTGGTTTACCAAAGGAACGGCCAAGACTGAGTTGCCCAGTCTTGGCCCAAGTCTGGGACACCAAGCCTGGCGTCCCAGTGTTGGCGCAAGCTTGGCCTCGTCGTTCAACTCTGGGGACTCCTACATGGGTACTCTTTTTTAATCTAAGCGTTACACCAAATATTTTCGTTAAGGTATCTGCTGAAGAGCGTGATGCTAAATATTAATAGTGACTTTAAAATGAACTGTAAATTTAACAACGAAAATTAAAAAATATATCTTTAGTTAATTCAACACTTTTGTCGATGATTCGTAAAAGAATCGCCGATTTTGCCCGCAGGTGGTGACTCCCTGATGGGTTCAGGCTCGGAAGACGAGGACGAAGATGGAAGTAATCACCTCCATCATCACGAAGGATTGGGTGGGTCACATCTTGGACCGCATAGTTTAGGTCCGGGAAGTACGGGTGAACAGAGTGTCGGGCATGTCAGTGACCTACCTCTTGGGAGTGATTCCTGCAAGCAAGAAGACTCTGAGGATCTAGGTGAGTTAATAAATTGGATTGATTTTTTTTTTTCTTAGCAAGAATTACGATAATGTTCAAAAAATATCTGTAGCTGCAACAAGGGTTTAGTCTTGTAACATGGACTTGGGTTGCAGAGCTCTGATTAATCCTGTCACAGTTACGCAGGACTAATTCCGGCTTATCATGTAGCTACTTCAGAACTAGTTTTACTGCAACTACAAGACCACGTTACTAGACCAAATTCTATTGCTACTATAGATTGTCTTTTTTTAGGTAAGGAATTTTTTTTTAATGTTAGGGCGGAGCGAAACAGGAATGTGAAGACAATAATGAATTTTCGTAATATTTATTGCGTTGAATTTTTTATTATTTCTATTATGACTTTAAATTCAACTTCACTAAAATCAATCACATCATTATGGGGATAAAAAATATTGTTAAGATACTTTATATGATATGAAAGGAGACATTCTCAAAGAAAGAAAAAATTCTTGACTATAATAATTTCTTAACTCAAGAAAATATTTAGGGAGAAAAAATCTATCTTGGATTAAGTAAAATTTTCTGACTTCAAGGAAGTTTTTTCTAGCTCCAAAACAACTTCGTCTTCCTTATAATTTTTTTGGTTTAAATAAACTTTTTTTTCTTTAAAAAAAAACATTTTTAGCGTTTTATAAATGCGATTTTTAACAGACAAATTAAAAAAAATGTTATTTTTGAACTTACTCAATAAAGTATGAGAGATGAGTGTTAGAACTACTGTTTCAAGCCATTATACTTTTTTGGCTACTGGATTTTTAAATTATTGTTTAAACAATTCTATAAACGTGTAATAACATCATAAATTCGGTTCGCTCAAATGTCACAAGTTAAAAATTCTATAAAAATAATTATTTTGATATGATAATTTTTTACACACAAATTTCAATTTATAGTGGCCATAGCAAAAATTTTATTAAATTATGCAATGACGGCCATTACAATAGTTAATAAAAAAAAATTTGGATACGAAAAATGATGTCTGAATATTATTATAGCAAATTGAGGCTTAGAAATAATTTGGAAAAAATATTTTCTACCGAATTTTAGAGTTACTTTGTTTTACTCATCCTCTTTTTCTCTAAAAGCATCATTATAATTCTCCTAATAAAGAACAAAAAAGTATATCGTTCATCTATTGCTGCGTAAATTTGAAAACAAACGGGCGTACCATACTATGGAGAGTGTATCAAAAAGCGATTATAACCATCCGACCATATAATATTTACAAAGTATATATCTTACGGGCGAGCGACTTATTATCCACTTTTTCTAACCGGCTCTTTTATCCAAGGTAGGGTAGAAAAAATGCTGACAATGGTTTCCGCACTCTTTTTTTTTCTCTTATAGTCGCTTTGTATATATTTATATATAATATACATGATAACTTTCTGCAGTATGGTGAGTATCAGTATAGAATTGGGGATTTGATAGTATAGTGTTTGGTAGGTGCTCTTCATCCGCTCTAAGTACGAGGGTATCTTCAAGGGGTGTCCTGTTGTACGATATGACACTGTCCAAACATTTTCTTTGTCCCGTGGTTAAGACCTCCCTGCAATCGCTCGATATGTACAAGATTATCGCGGTATGCCCTATAGCTTTTAACTCGCTCTCTTTATAGTAATAATGCTGCAGGGGATATTATGTGATACGTATACAGGACCTACCGACCCTTTTGATTTTTATACTGTCAATAATACGCGTCGATGGGTAACGGATACATATACATTGCGAAACAAAACATTGCGGGGTTAAGGATCATGGGTTTTAAGACAGAAACAGAATAAGAGATCGAGTACCTGCTGATCTGGTTATTTATACACCTATAACAGTAGAATAAGAGTTGTATTAATTTTTGTGACTATGAAAAAAATTTTTTCAACATATGATAATAAACGGAGTCTGTGTGTAGTGAAATTAAGTAAATGTAATTCATCAAAAAAATTTTTAATTCTTTCTATATTATTGATAAAAAACATTCAATTTTTGCGTACCAATTATCTTAATTTTGAATCAAGAACATATTTAGAAAAATAAAAATAAATCATAGGTAAAACAAATTTTTTCAAGCCAAGAGCATTTTTTTTCTAAAAAATTTTTTTTTCTGCTCCATAACAACTTAGATCTTCCTGAAAATTTTTTTGGATCAAATCAACCTTTTTCTTTCTGTGTACCGGGGTGTTATTGAAACATAGAAAAGTAAATACAATAGATATATGGATGAAAAATATATACAGGAAACATCAGAAGTGTATAATTAAATGTGCACATCAGAAAATAAGATGAAAACATATTTACAATAAATTTTATGATAAAATACTGGGGAAATTTATCGACTTTCATGAAGATATATCTTTTAATCGATAATTAATTTGATAAAAAAGATTACTGAAGCTTATCCGAAGGGTGAATGAAAAATTTATAAATAGTAATAGAAGATTTACAGTAATTCATTACTTTTTGTATGACAAACGGACACACAATATAGTCTAACAAATAATTAAAACGACAAACTACTTTTTCAATTACTTGATCTTATATTATCAAGCTTTTAATCGGTAAAAATATCTTTTCACGTGAATTTAATGTATATTAACTTGGGCTATTGTACAATTTTTCATCGGAAAATCGACTAGATGGTATATCGAGAGTAAAGTTGCCGCGCATTGAGGCGTGCAATCAATTTTCTTCGCGTAAACTTATTAGTTCTGTTATTAAATTGCCTTTTTATTGAAACTGAAATCAATATAAAATAAATTAATAATTTTGGTCTGTTTATTTTGAAAACAGGTTCCCTAGATGGTGATCCTGAAACTAGAGATAGTCAAACAGAAAACAAAAGTCCTGACGGTGGTGCTGGTGGAGGCAGCGGCGATGGTGGCGCGGGATCGAAGCGACGGGGGCCAAGAACTACAATAAAAGCTAAACAATTAGAAATATTGAAAACGGCGTTTTCTGCAACGCCAAAACCGACCCGGCATATAAGGGAACAACTTGCGAAAGAAACTAGTTTACCTATGCGAGTGATACAGGTATTTTTTGCTCTATAATTGAAGCAATAAAAAAATAGAAAAATATTTATTTAGTTAATTGATCTTTGAATTTACAATTAATTATTGGCAGGTATGGTTTCAAAACAAGAGGAGTAAAGAACGGAGGTTGAAACAACTCACGACAATGGGAAGGAGTCCGTTTTTCAATGGTTCTAGAAAAATGCGCGGATTCCCATTGAACCTGAACCATGGAGCTTTGGGAGGAGACGATGGTCCACCACCAGGATTCTCGTATTTTCCAACTGATAAATTTGACTTTGGATATGGGGGTCCTGTTCCGTTTCATCATGAGTTCTTTGGAGCACATGGGCCTCCGCATCCGCATGGGCCGCCGTTTGCTGGTCCAGGTAATCCCAGTGAGTTGGCAAATTGATTGAATGCAACATCATCTTTAATGAATTTTCTTATTAATTCCAAAAGTTTTTTTGTTATTTTTTTTTCTTTTGTTGCTTTGATTTAATGTCGATTACGTTTTATTGGAAAATAAAATTTTGAGTTGAGAAATGGCAGCGTATTCGGAGATGGAAACACGGTACAATATTCTCTGATCAGTTCCCAACCTGTTTGTGACAGGTCTCGACCCTGCCAGTATAGGGGGGATGGCGGCAGCGGCTGTTACGGGGGAGTATCCACCACCGGGCGCCGCGGGAGGCCCCCCGGAATTTCTCACGGGACCTCCGGGCCAAGGACCTCAACCACCGTCGGGCGGCAGTCCCGGAGAGTTCCTAGCACCTACAGGTAGGCTCATCACTAAAGATTTCAACAATCTGTATCTTTCTTCTTTTTCCATTTCACCTTTCACATAAAAGCTCATTAGACATGCCACTAAAACTCTTATAACAGCTTTTTTTTTACTGTATATATATATTGTAAATTATTATAATGGTCTGTGATATAACTGCTAAATAAGATCTAGGTCAATTTTAGACTACAATCATTTGTGGATGTAAATAATAATTGTTCATACGAAAATAAAGTATTTAATTGATAAAATGAAGTTTTTTTTAGAATTTTTATGCAAAATTAGAAGATGTACAATGACAGAAATTTTAATTTTTTGATCAAATATGTTTAATTTATATTAATATTAAAGGTAATCTGAGGTAACCTCGTAATTCAAATTTTAACTATTTTTGGTGCTATCATAATTATCAGAAAAATATGATATAAATCGATTTTAATAATAAAATTGTTCTTCAAATATATCGAAGAATCATCAAACTTTAATGATAAATATTACAAATATTAAAAAAAACACTTATTATTACTCATCAAAAATACGAGAGTATCTTTAATGTAATTCTGTCTTACTTTCCATCGCCTAAACTGATAAAAAAATTAGTTTGATTTGAGAAAAAAAATCTTAACTCAAGAAAATCATTTTAGATGATTCAATCATCATGAATTTTGCTGAAAATTTCTTGAACCAGGTCAAATTTATTTGAACTAAGAAATTGTCTTAGATTAAGAAAATTTTTGCATGATTCAAGATAATCACATTCTCAAAATTCAACTTTTTAATTCACGATTTTTTCTCTTGAATCGAGTTATTTTTTCTACCAATGAATACATTTAGCCAATTATTAAAATATCTTGTTCCGAGTGAAGAATACCAGACTTGTGTATTTATCGACACATATATTATCCAACATAACGTGTTAAGGATAGCGGCCCTCTCATCCGGCTCTATAAAACATGTAACAGACTGAACTCAGTAATTAGCACATATAATAAAATTACAACATCTAAAAATTACTAACTCCAAAAATGTTACTCTATTACTATTAATATATCTCGCTTACAGATTTCTTTGTTATATGTCATTCTTACTTGAAAAATGAATATCGTATCATTAAAAAATAAGGTCACTATCAATTAATAATAAATGAGAGAATTATTAAAGTAATAAATTTAGATTTAATCGACTTTTGAAGTATAAAAATATTTTCTTCATTAAAACCGAATGATATCTTCAGTGTAAGGTAATTTTTTATGAAGATTTTTTTCATTAAACTTCAAAGCTTAAGTTACTAGAGTGAAAAAAGAAAACAAACTGTAATTTATCTCTTGATTTTAATTCATGCACACTTAACTAATAATTTCATGCATAAATATACTTATCCTTCCATAAATGACTGCACACTTTATTATTAAGATCTTGAAATGTACACATTTATTAAAAATATCTTTCGACAAACAAATTAATAACTATAATAATTTTTTATTGTTTGACTGTAAAAATTTGAAATAAAAAACAGAGAAAAAGCATTTATTGCAGTTAAATTATTTCTGTCGAAACTTGTGTTTCCAATAGATGTCAACGTTTTAGAGCCTTTGGAATAGCTATCCGATTATTATCAGGGTTCTAGGTGCAAATAATGTTTCATAACTATCGAGTGAATCGATTTAGATTGTTTTACCACTACAAATCGCTCCCATAACAATTAAAATTGATTAACAAATTAACATTGACGATTAGACGAATAAATCGATTAGATCTAAACTTGTAATGTTTCAAAAATTCGAGCGTGACCCACTATATAAATAAAAAAAAAACGATCATAAATTTCGATTGATTTTGCATAAATTTTTATAAAAGTTATATGTCAAAAATAATTTATTTGTATATGGTCTTTTGAAAAGTCAAGGTTTAAGTACTTGTTTTAAAATTTATTTCAATTATCATTATACATGATAACATACAGATTTAATTTTTTCTAATAAAATATTTGATTTTCTTTATTTTTGTTAATGTATTTGATGATAATTACCTCTAACATTATAGTACATTCACAACAGGAGCTTTTACAAACTCATTTACATGAATTAGTGAGCATTTAATTATTTGAAGTTAAAATTGGATCACTAAGATTTCATTTCCCCAATAATTAGTAATTATTTACTAATTAAAAGTGAATTTTTACTAATTGATGTTTAGTTTGATCATTCTGTTTTAAGTGCATCACAATCTTATTAGGCTCGTGTCATAATTTTAAGCGAACAGAAAAAAAATAATTTGTGGGTCAAGAAAAAAATTTTCTTCACTCAATAAAATGTTTATAAAGATAATAACTATCTTGGGCGAAATCAAATTTTCGTAAGTAAATAAAAACCTTCTACACGGAAAAAAAAATTTCGTTCTGGTAACGTAACTGTAGAGTTACCACAACTATACACAGTTTACTGTTCGTTGTAGAGTTACAGTAACAAAATGTTATTTAGTTCTGATAACTCAATGTTGTTGAGCTCTCAGAGCTCTACGGGATTGTTCTCAGAGCCAAACGGTATATTTGGGAGCGCTCTACGTTGTGCAGTAGTGGAGTGCGCTGACATATTTCATAACTTTCTAAAATGACAAACATAATTATTTTGTTACTAATCCATATTATTAAAAATATATGAGGACAATTAAGTTCCCAATTTATTTATTTAAAGAAATAGATTTTTTTTTGTCAAATTGAATTTCGTTAGAACAGTTTTGTATTTATGGTTTTCCAAGGTTCATTTGCAGTGACTGTTAATTTAATTTATTAATTGAATATATATTGTGATAAGTGATAAGTTATCGGAATACATTAAAAAGACCCCACTTAACACAAGATAAAATTTGTTTTAGTTTATTTATCTTTTCTTGTGCATATACGGTAGTGATTTTGTGTCCAATATTTATTGATATAATTAAGAAAATAAGATAATTTTGTGACGACCCAATTTTTATTTTACAATTAATTTTTATTTGTAATATAAGTTCTATTATTATTTTATTTCTATTATAATACTATTCTTATTTGTCATATACAATTATTGTTGGCAATATAAATTCATTCTGCTGCATGTATTTATTAAATTATCAATGCTAAATCGTAAAAAAAAATTATTAAGCAGACTTCTAAAAATTTGTTATAGTCTCAGAACCATCCTGTAGAGTTGTGAGAGGTAAATAACGTTTAGCTCTCAGAGCTCAACGATGTAGAGTTGCAGGAGCCAAACGGTATTGTTACTATAAGAATACGTTAACCTACTGGAACTTTTTACAACTAACTAACTATTATAGAGTTCCTATAGCAAAATTTTTTTCTCCGTGTAGTTTCAAGAAATATTTTATTTTAACCACGACTATTTTGATCTTTCTTATTAATTTTTTTGGTTCAAATAAACCTATTTTCCGGTATACTACACAGAAAAAAAAATGTTCTTGAATTAAGTATATAATTTTGAAAAACTTCATCTTCTTGATTTAAGTAAAAAAATTCTCAAACTAAGAAATTTTTACTTGGTTTAAGTAAATTTTATTTGATTCAAGAATTTTTCGTCTTGATTCAAGACAATTACCCTCTTAAAAATTATTTTCTTGGTTCAAGAATTTTCCTCTCGAATAAAGTTAATTTCTTTTTCAGTATACGATCACTCATTTAAAGATAAAAACTTTTAAACTACAGAAGCGAATTCATAATCGTATAATAATATAATAAGAGTTGTAAAATCAAGCAATAAATTTTTAAAACCAACTATTTATGGCGCATTAGAAAATTTTTATTTAATTTATCCCTCAAGACATTAACCCGAACGAAGTGTTAATAGCAATGATTGTTACCATAGTTTTAATTCGAGTAGCCTATTGTTAGATATTTTATAGATCGATTATTACTCTAAAATTTTCAGGTGGCGGGCAAGGTAATCCTGGTGGAGGTGGTAATTGTGGCGGTCCCGGTGGTGGAGGAGGCGGTGGCGGTGGCTTTCCTGAACAGCAGCACCAGATGCAAAGCGAAGGCCTCGTCTGGTAGAACAAGTTTATGTTTAATTAATTTTATCCACCGTAACATCCATTCGGACTCGATTGTGCGGTATCGATTGTGAGCTGAATCTAAATTTAACAGTATATTGCTAAATATTACAATACAATAGTATAAATATAAACAAATATAGTTAAAACAAATTGATTTAATAAATTTGTAATATCAAAGAATATACTAGTAAATGATAATGATTATGATCGAGTCTGATGGTCAATAACTGACAATTTAATTCCAGTTATAGAAGGAAATCGCATAGCGATTAGTTTTTTTTTGTTTTGTAAAAACGATTATTACAAATTCAACTATTAGTTTAATTATTATAATTATGAGTTGTTATTTACAAGAATTATGTATAATCATTATTATGTTAATTACTATTATGTTAATAATAATTATTATTATTTTTATAATTATTACTATTATTACAACTATTATTATTGTTTTTATTATTATTATTGTGTACAAAATTCAAAAATTATCCTGTCATGTAATATGTTTTCTTGTTGATTATAATATTAAATTTTAATTATCGCATAAAATCCTGTAGATAAAAGCTTTTTTTACACGTGCAATAATTAATAACTGCACTTGAAACCAGATAAATAAATAACAGAGAAAATTTATACACAATTATACAAATATACATAAAGATACACATAAATATATACATAATATAAATAAATGTTTATGTTTATATATAAACTAAATAATATTAATTAAAATTTGCGCTCGTTTATTTAAAATTCTTAACAAATAATGTACTACCGTAAAGACGAATTAATCATGGATTATATTAATTAAACCGGTTATATGAACAAATTTATTTAATAAATATTATTTTGATTCAAATACGTTGCTTGCACATCAAATATATTTTCGATGATATATATGAGTATAGTTGAGATGCTCAAACAGCATCTTTTTAAATGTACAAACAACTAATTATTGATATTGACAATAAAAAACAAATTTTTGGTTTGTCATGAAAACACCATAATTATTATACACTTTGATTTGTTTTGTACAGTATATAATATTTTTGATCAATTTTTTGTGATTATATTATATTACATAGTGCATCCTTGATTAATATGTTTTAACGGTAATCTTATACAAAATTGTACTAAATAGCCATAAATATGAATATTAAAATAATGATAGAACGTTTATCAATAAAAACTGATGAAACGGCTATCGATGTAAATATATGTATGCTGATGATGATGATAAAGAAAATGTATTGAAAGGTCAGAAAAAATATAATGAAGTAAGGGAGAATAAATAAATAAAGATATATGAAAGAGTATATATTAAATAAAATACTTTTTGTGTCTAAGTGATAAATGTACAGATATAGTATCATATTCATACTCTCGCTACTATGCATTGCGGTTAAAAAATATAATAATAATAAACCACCTGGTATTTCCGTAAAATTTTACAGTTGTTCAAAAGTATTTTTTTGTTTTTAACCTTTTTTTTGTTTTGCAATTTTATTTTTTAGTTAAAATATATATAAAAGGTATAGTATATAGACAGTAAGACAAATATTGAAAAATAATAATTCGATTTCAGAGGAAAACATCGGAAACTATAATTTCCGAATGACTCTCTAATTTGATACAATTTAGGTCTTCTTCCCTTTATATCCTCCGAGATTTCTGTGGTCTCAGTTTTAAAAGTCCCCTTGCTACGTAGTTACACGGTTTATTACCGGATGTGATTAGTTCTCTCTCGTTTTATCATTCGATTGTTACTAAATTGAGATAGAGAAGAAACATATCGTAGTGGTGTCCCATGTGTATAAGCACCCTGCGTGCCCCAACATAGTTACAATGTCTATACCCACACCAAACTTTAGTTTTGGACATCTGGTGAATTCGATTTTGATGTGTTTTCGCCCCGGGCAACAATCTTCAATGTGCATCAACAAAAAGAGTATCAAGCAGTTTCGACTTGTTGGGTATTGAGTTTTGAGTATTCCCCACAGACTTAACAGATACTAGATAGATCGATCGATAGTACAGCTTTAGTTTTATACATCGTCACTTTTAAAATTTATTTTCTAAATATATTTACTAAAATTTACCAAACATATGTTCCATTTATTGCATTCATATGTTGTCTGTGTATTCTTTGTAGTTTCTTTTTTTTTCAGTTACAAAATTTTATAATTTTTATTCTAGTTAAAGTTCTTTATATTTATATAAGAAAAAGAATATCAATTTTACTTAATAACAATTAAAGTTATAATAACACACTAATACAAAAATTCACTTTTTTCAAAAAAAAAATCTTGAACCAAAAACATAATTTTTAAGATTTTGATTATTTTTAATTAAGCAGAAAAATTATTGAAGTATTTCTTCGTTCAAGTATATTTTGTTAAATTCGAATATTTTCCTGCTTAACTGGAAAGTAATGAAACTCTTTAAAAAGATTTTCTTAGTTCAAGATTTTTCCTTTTACTTTACTTTACCCCAAACAAAAAAAAAATTCATAATTTTTGAAATGCAGCATTAAAGAGTAAAGTAGACTTGCATAACACAATAGGTGTGCTATTTTATTCTCACATTTTTTAGATTTTTTGAGTGATTTTTATGTCAAATTTTTACAACTTCTTCAAAGAATAAACACGAAACATTGGAAAAAATACTTGTCTTTATTTTACTCTAATTTTATTCGTAATATTGTTTAGATCTTGTTTCAAAATTATAATTCGAGCTTTCTGGGTTTCAAATTTATTTTAAGATTTTAGTATCTGTTTGTAAAAGGATTTTAAAACTATATTAAAAAATGGCATTATTTATGTTAAGAGACGAAGTTTTTTTTTTTTTATCTGGAATACTTGGTAATTATAAGAATGATGCATTATAGTTGATATTTTAGTTTTTGATTCTTCATGCCATTTATGTACTTGAATCTTGAGAAGAAAAGTTTACTTTCTAAACTGTAAGTTTTCTTCAAGTGACATATTTATAAAAATAAATCTATTAAATGCAGTATAAAATCTTTATAAAAGTTTTTTTTTTTTATTTATTTAGCTGATTATTTTTAATATTAAATTGATGTTCAAATCATTTATTCCCAGTATCAGTTAATTTCTCTCTTAATTATAGGAAAAAAAACTCAACTAATTTTATTTGCTTAAAAAAACTTTTTAAATAAGTCTATGAATCGAGCTGGACATAAAAGAGTTTTCATTGGAGATGTAAAAAGGGGTGTTGGTTTATTTTATAGAGTAACTTTTTTGCAAAAGTTCAGATCGAGAATAGGATGGTATCTACTGAAGGAGGACGACAGATGTGAACCTGCCTCATGCACCCGGAGGGCGTCTACGAGAGTTTAACTCCCTTGGGAGTCTTGCCGGGACAAACTGTCCCTTGGGCTGAATATATATCTATCTATATATATACATAGTATTAATTTGAAAAAAAAAATGCGGTTTCGGAATTAATTCATTCCAATAAAAATAACTCAAATAATAAAAAAAAGTAAGCTACTTCTTTCAATATCGATTTGAAAATAATTGTGGGCGTTAGTTACTAAAAATGGAAATTACAATCAAGATATCATCAATATTCGTGATAACTATGAATGAAAAAAAGAGGGACTGAGACTGGATGTCTGGAATGGAGAAAAAGCTTACAGGAAGGGGCCAGTGGTCTTGATCCAGAACAAGGAACCCCTGACGGGATAACTACAAGGGGTGAACATGTCATGGTTCAACGCGTTCAAAACTCACGTGCCAGTATACACGTGTCCACCAGTGTTTTCTGGCCCGGCGGTAAGTTACCCCATTCAACAGTAAAGACACATAAGTGTAACATGTATACAATGTTGTACTGCTTCTTATTACAATACCCAGATACTTGAAGCCGGGTAAATCAGCGTGCTGCTATTTGAGTACTCTTTAAAAATTATTCGCTTTGTTTAACTATTTGTCCTATAATCTAGGTCCTATTTATTATGTATTGTACTATGATAGAAATGGTAGTGGGATTATCATAGAGAAATAATTTTGAATCGAGAAAATTACTTTTAAGAAACCCGACTATTTGGTTGCACAATTTAGTATCTTGGTTTATAAATTTTTTGATGATCTTTATACTATTGTGATTTCATTCAAAGTATTATCTTCAATTGATATTATTAAATAAAAATATTTTCGCCTTTTTTAAGGATTTTATACTGTATAATATAATTTGTTAGTTTAAAATTTTAACAACTCAAGCCAATAATATAAAATTAAAATTATTTTTAAAGATTGTGAAAAAATTTTTTAAAAATTTCATTCCTATTATTGAAATGAACCATTAATTTCTTTTCACGACTCAGTCTGGTCCGCACAAGACTCACTCTGGTGCGCACACGACTCAGTCGAGTGATGCACCAGAATCTGTGCAAAGTAACCCGCACACGACTGAGTCTGGTGCAGAACACGAACCAGTCGGGTTTTAATCTTTCCGTGTAATATCTGGTCCATGCAATGGTTTAATTTGAAAATATTTTTTTAAGTCAGTGGATTAAATAATAAAATGAAAAAATTCTTACTGAAAGATCGAAAAGTCAAAATCTTTCAGCATTAAAATTCTTCAATTTGGAATTTTTTAAGAAATGGTTTGTTGGAGAGCAAAATTTTCTATTGGATAATTCTCTGCACTTTATATAAGGGCATAATGAATTTATTCAAGAATGAATTTCCTGTCAATGAGTCAAGAGTGAGAAATTTTGAAGAAAATATCTTCTTGAAATGAACAATTTTTTTGAGCGTAGACAATAAATTTAGTCGGTAGTAAAGGATTAATAGTTATAGAAATTGGCAACTGAAATGAAAGTAAATAAACGCGGTAAGTTGTGTTAAAATGAAGACTGGAGGTTCGAGTCCTATATCATGGAGTAACATTTTTACAAGTCAAGAGTCCATCATATTATATTCAGGTGTCAAACTCGTTCAGTCATAGTAAGTTAGTATTGTTATATTACCTCCTGTCGTTTCTTGTTTTCACCAAGTGTTGAAGACTGAATATAAGCGATACGATGGATCAGGTCTGTCTATGTATAATAGAACCAAATGAAATAGAATAAGAAGACAAGTAATATAAGGCCAGAAGTAAACGAATAGAGAAACAGACAACGGTTTGGAGTTTTGCCGGAGGCTTAAGCTAATCCAAAATCCGGATTATCAGTCGACTCAGCTGGTTCACTACATACAACATATACTCGTGGTACGTTTAAACGTGGTTATAAACTTCCAGGAAATTACATTCAGGTATGAGGCTTATGACCTCACATCAACACTCCCGTCTTTCAATAAATTATAAGAAGAAAATAAAATTTTTAAATTCGAACGACAACGCATAAACATTACATTCGTCAGTTCATCATATATTATTATTGTTATTATATATGATAAATTATGCATGCAAGTTTTAAACGTCCGTTATTTAATACTTAAATATCTAATAGAGATGTTGAAAATATGTTTTATTGCAACTATTTCACACTCCTGTTTTTGTGTTTTTTTTTATCCTGGCATTGAGTTTATTTATTATTATTCTTAGCTAAAATAAATTTTGTTAAATTAAATTTTTTTCATAAAAAAACTTACTCTACAATTTTCGATAATTTTTTATTCGGCGACAAAACCTGCTCTATTATTTTATTTTTCAGAATCTCAAGTAGTTGCAAGCGAAAATACGCATTTGCTATTTAAAATATCGAACTATCTCGTATTCAAATGACCCTAATCTTAAACTCTTAACCACGCAGTCGAGATAAATGGGTTCCTCGAAGGTGATTATATACCTTATAAAAATATCGTTTGATGCAGAATAATATGTGAATTAAAAAATATTTTTATTTTTAAAGCTGCTAAAACATTTTCACCTTTAGACAATAAAGACAATTATGTTTGAATAAAATTAAGAATTTTTAAAATTACACAATAAAAATTGAGCCTAATTTTTTTTTTTAATTATCGATTTTTAATATTGTTTCGTAGAAAGAAAAATAGGAATAATTAATCATTTTTTAGGTAGATTTCATAGAAATCTATTCATTGCATTGTTTCATAATTCGGTCATAATATCGCCTAAGTAGTGTCGAGTAAGGCTCAAAAATGGCATTGGCTTCAAAGTTTGTAAATATATGTATAATTTAACCTTGTTGACACGATAGCTCCTATAATTATTGATGAATCTTAATGAAACTTGGTACATTTATTTCTTGGATGAATACCTTGAATGAGTTCGAAGATGAGCAAAATCAGTCGATTAGTTCAGAAATAACAGCCATTGATAATTGTCAAAATAGTGAATATTGCATTTTCGGTCACTTTATCAGTAAATAATTTTTGATTACAAAGAAATAACTCATTTTTGAAAAATGCAGATTAAAACTTATGAAATTGCCTTTAATTTGACCTATAAACCATTTATTCAAAAAGTTATTGAAAAAGAATAAAAATCATTTATTTCTAAGAAATCTACCTTCCTTCTCGGTTGAAGCCAAAGGGTGTTTTTTTGCTTTTAAAATGTATGTTCAAAATATGAAAAATTTGTTCTTAAAACTAGACTTTTTTTTTCTCTAATATTCATCCTATATCAGAATTTATTTTGATCTTGCTGTTTAGTGAGATTGAGAGTAAACATATTCAATTCCGTTAATTTCTTGGAGATTTTTTGATAATATATTAATTATGTAATTAGAGTAAAATTTTTCTAAAGTTTCACTAGTTATCGTTTTTGCTCTTATTAGTGACTTGAAAAAAATTAAGAACTAGACACGGAACCTTAGATGTATTTTACAATAGAATGAATTAAAAATTTTTTAACATATTATATCATTAAGTAAATCTAAAAAAATTTGAGTTTTAATCACTTATACAAATTTTTTGAACGATTTTAAGTGTTTAAAGTGAAATTTTCATAGGAACGGTAAAAGAGGTCATATTGAGCTTAAATACATGTGGTTTATAATCATAAGTATATATCTAAGCTGGTAAGTTTATAGTTAGTTATAGCGCAGTGGGAAGTTCCATCAGTAGCAGATTATACGTTTGTGTATAAATTAAAAATGCATGATCTATCACTTATAGAAATTTTATTTCTCAAGTGTGCATATTCTTACTTATACAGTTACCTAATGTTTTTATAATTAAAAAAAAAATTTAATAACACTTCACATTCATTAAAAAATTAACAAAATTCCAGAGAAAAAATTTTAAGCCATCAAAATCATTTTAAAGAACTACACGAAAAAAAAACTGTAGCGACTACCGATTGGTGATTGGCGTGTTCTAAATTTTTATATTAAATCTTCAACACTTTTATCCATCGATTTGATATAATTGTGTTAAATCAACTCACAAAAGTGTTAAATAATTAACTTAAAAATGTTTACACAAATTTGTTTACAAGTTCCTGTTTGTCGTAAGTATAAGATTTCTTAAACCAATGCATTTCTTCAGATTTTTTTGGTTAAAAATTTTTTCTCTTGAACCAAGTTAATTTTTTTATCAGGGTAGAAATCAAACTACACATAGAAATAAAAAATTCTTGGCTCTAACATAAATTTTCTTAGCTCAAAAATAGATTTAAAAAAGAAAAAATTTATCATAGATGAGGCAAAAGTTTTTTAGGGCCAAGAAAATTTCTTCTTGTTCCAAAACAACTTCGGTTTTTCTTACAATTTTCTTGTTTCAAATAAACTTCTTTTTGTGTGCAAAATCTACAGAACCCCAATTTTTATATTTTGAATTTTATAATACTCAGGAAATAATAGAAACACATGTTACATGTTTGATGTTAAATTAACATTAATATATGTATCTGTCAAATCCACAGAATTGGGTGTAATTTTACAAGACTTTCTTTCGAGGACTAATATTTCTCTGTACTGTTTATGTTTACATATTATCGTCAAGAAGAATATTTGACACATATACAAAAGACTTTTACTTTGAGAAATATAAGCAGTTGAGACGTGTGTTTGTGTGATGCCACCATGAGGGTGAAAAGCGTGGGGGATTGCGCGGCTTCAGTTGAGGGGAGCAAGTGGTCCACGGAGTGGTTTATATGGGGGTGTACAGGGCATTGTTGTATATAAATAGGTTTGGCGAGTTAGGGGTTGCCGAGTTATCCCAGGGGAACTGCACATGTCCGCATCGATTATACAGCCCCTCCTCCTTTATTCCTTTTCTTCTTGTCTTTTTTTTCTCCCTTACTCTTTTATACTTGTTCTCGTCGACCGGTTTAGTTTATCTCATTCATTCTCGCAACACTGAGGTCAAAACAAGAGCATACCCTTCGATTCTTTTTCTCCCTTTTTCATCCCTCTTTTATATGTTTTTCACGATATTTCGCTACTTTTTCTTCAGAGTCATACCAACCACTATTATTTTTATATTTCTGTTTGTCTTTCTCTCTTCATATCTGAACGCTACAGAGCATACACCAAGTTATTTTCAAGCCATTTGCTTTTCAAAGCCTGCTACAATCTTAATACAAACCACCAGCATTTTTAAATCCACAACGCGCCCGACTATTCGTTTTAATTCTATATATATTTTAATGCTTCTAATTGTGTATTAAAATTTTATTGTATATTGTCATTTTTTATATAAAAAACATTTGTATTTATTTAAAACATTGAATTTATTTTCAGTTATGATCATATATAATTCATATAAAATATGTATTGATATGCCCATATCAAACCTGGTATGGGTGTTATATGCCTATACATAATTTGTCGACCAAAGGTAGTGTTAGAAATCGTCGACGGAGGGCGCATTATCGCTGAATCATCTCCTTACAAGAAAGTTAAGTTCTAAAATAAAAATTATTCTTTTTAATTTCCCCAGACGCTTATCAATAGAAAATTTTTTCATGAGTTATTAACTCGTTAAAGTGTGTGTATCGTTGGAATTTGTTCTAAAAAATATGTTTTACAAGAATTACATTTTCTGAAGTGTAAGAAAATAATTTTTTATGTTTATAATAATTTCACTAAAATTCACACTCTAAAATGAAATTAAAATTTACAAAAAAAGTTTTATTAGTTAATATAGACTCAAGACATAGGAGATTAAAAAAATAAATTACTTGATGCAATTTCAAGAAAGTACGAAGATTAAGTTCGATTTTCGAGCTGATTATCATAACTTTTTTCTGGTTTGTTTTTATTTACTATCAAATGAATTCTATAAGAATTAAAATATGTGCCTTAAATAATAAAAAATTTGTAAAATATTAGGAAATTTCTATTTCTGTTTGACATAATGAATTCAGTGGTAAATATGGAGTTTTTTATTTTTTTATATCAATACTTTTAGAGGTAAGGGTAGAAAATGTATCGGTTCGACCTAGTTCGACCGCCTGATGCGATGTGTCACAAGTCAACCTCTTCAGTTAAACCGTCAGTTTTTTTTTATCCACGTGGGTAAGCCCCGTTCACGTGCCAGGGTTTTCCACCACATGAATTTTACTAATTTTAGCTTTTTTTTTTGCACTTTTTATGTTTTAAATTTATGAAAAAAATGACTTACATCAAAAAAATTATACTGAACTTGATAGAAATTATATATATAAAAAAGAATGTATGAAATAAGCACTCGAATGAATATGTGACAAAAAAAATCTTCCTAATGTGTCATATTTCATACCGAAAATCGGAGCTAATGAATAAATAATTAGTATTGGAAAATATGTGTTAAATATAATAAACACGAGGTTGATATTAGGTTCAATAAATACAAATTAAATATGAATTTATACAAGTACGAGTCAAGTGACTCTTGTATGGAGTAAACATTTATAATTGATGAAGAAAATCACCCTTTGCAGACATTAAAACTAGTTTTGCTCCCTGGCTCTTTATTTCTTTCCCTGGTTTTTGTTCCTTCATGCATTCCCCTCCTACACACTTTATACCCTTGAATGCTTCCTATTCCCATACAGAGTATCGAACTACCCTCGATCATAAGAGAAATGCTCAAGTGTATACACTGGTACATTGTGTACATTATGCGCGCGACATGCGTGAACCATTAACTGCGTATAGGGGATGAAACACGAATTAGCTACGAAATGTTCTTACGTAATTTTCAGCCTAGTGATCTGACTCAAATTAATATACATTAGAAAAACGACATATTATTACAGCCACACAATCATAAAAATAAAAATAAAAGTAGAATAAAATATATTGCCATGCGAACATTTAATCGGAATGGAATATTTGATAAGATTATCAGTTACAGCATAGTAAAGTGTTTTGAAAATAACCACATGTTCATCGCGTGCCGCTTAGTCGCAATAGGTCTCTAAGAGAGTGACAGCTCGCGTGTAAAGCAAATCTGGACATACACCCGACGTGATCTTATAAAATTAGGTATAAGCGTGAACACGTTGCAATGATATGCACGACACGTCAGCACGTTCAAATATACAACCGATGAGATACGCCCACCATCTGTCCTCTTTTTATGTGACTATTCCGACGACCCTTTTTGATCATCGCCACCCCGTTGCGATACCTTTATGTATATGTATGTTAACGTAGGTTGTTAACTTGCTGTATAAAGAGATTATCAACCACTTTAATGTTGTAACTATACTAAGAAAAAAAAAATATTTTTATCCTTTCATATTAAGACAAAATTATCCTGTGCACTTTTAGATTTTCCAAACTTTTGCACGCCTCATAGCGCGGAGCGCGTGAGGTTGTGTTTCATACTCGACTCGTCAAGGTCAAGCAATTTTGTGATCTTTAAATGTCTCTATCACAACCATATTACACTTATACAATAATATAAGTAGATGTACACGGAGAAAACACTTAAATTAAACCATCTTTTACTTTCTAAAATCATTTCATGTAGCTATTTTGAAAAAAAAAAAACGTTTTGAAAAAAATTTTACGTGGACGTCCGGATGTCACCCCATTTTGGATGTACCAATGATTACTCCCGAACAAATTGATATTTCAAGACCGGACCTTTTTTATTAGTTTACAAATGCGATGAACTGGGTCCGTATTTCATATCAGTAGCCTAGTTTACGTATTTTTTTTTTAAATTGAATTTTTATTAAAATTTATTACGATATAACCGTACAAAGACAAACGAATTTTTCTTATTTGTCACGTGAAAACTATGGCGCCACTTGATAAAGCTAGATTTTTTTAGACTGCGTGCGCATATAACAAGAAAAAAGGGCGCTGATGTTTAGAAAAAAAAAAATACTCTGTAAGAAATTACTTAATTATACTTTTCTTTTTTTTATCAGTTACACAATTTATTTTTTCTTAAAAAATGAATGAGCGTTATGAGGCGTGCACTTTTGGATTTTCCAAACTTTTTTAACTTAATCTGACAAAATTGTGAATGGCGAGAACTATGGTTAAAAATAAATTGGAAAAATTTGATAATATCGATTAAAGATAACATAATTTTAAATTTGAATTAAGTCACTAAATGTAATGATCATAGATCCGAAGATCTTAATCCAAGAATTTACAAACCAAGAGTATATAAGGTACCGGCAGGTAATAAGGCCTAGCTAAGAGAGATTTTGAAAAAAATCGAAAATATTGCATTTAATTATTGAAATGTAACATTAATTTTTATATCAATACATTAGCCACAAAATATAATGGAGTAATGATAATTTTCACCATAAACAAACACAGATTAAATTTTTACAAAAACCTTGCGAATAGGCCTTATTTTACTACGGCCCGAGTCGAAATTAAAATCGTAGATTCAACGTATTGAACGTTCAAATCGTAGGTTGAGCGTATTAGACGTTGAAAACGTAGGATCAACGTATTGAACGTTGAAATCGTCATTTGAACGTAATCGACGTTAAAAACGTATGTTGAACGTATCCAACGTATTATAAATGTGAAGAGAACCAATAATGAGTGAAAATAAGTAATATTAAAACTACTCAAATAACTACACATGTTTGAAACGTAAATAAACAAAAAAAAATTTTTTTTAGTTTTGTTAGGGAGATTTTACATTTCTTAGCTTAAATTTACCATTTTTTTTTTGACGGAAATGCTTTATCGAAATTTTTTACCCTCGGAATGGTTTCCAAAATTATGTAAAATTTTATAAAATATCATTCATACGATTTTATACCAAAAATAGCCTCATAAATCTGTATATAAAATGATAACTTTTTATCCAATTTTATAAAATTTTGTACCACTGGATTTTTACAAAAAAAAAAAAATAAAATTTTCAACTTCCCGCTAAGAAAATTAAAAATGTGTAGTTATTTGAGTAGTATTAATATTACTATTTTCACCCATTATTGGTTTTCTTCACATTTATAATACGTTGGGTACGTTCAATATACGTTTTTAACGTCCGTTACGTTCAAATGACGATTTCAACGTTCAATACGTTGATCTTACGTTTTCAACGTCTAATACGCTCAACCTACGATTTAAACGTTCAATACGTTGAATCTACGATTTAAATTTCGACTCGGGGTAGGGTAATAAAGCCTGCGGGTTAAACATTATAGAAGACAGGGAACGTTGTATTGGAACTCTATAAGCTTGTCGCGACATTTCTATGCTAGACGCTTTTACTAGAGAAGCCTTTAGCGGAAGCGATTATTTTAAATATCATTTCTATCATTTAGGCCTTATTACCCGCGGGTATCTTATATGCATTTTATTTCGTACATATTAATATAAACTTTAGTTAAATTTAATTAAAAATAAATTCATGATAACAAAAGTCCACTGTCAATCGACGAATGAAAGCAAAGAGTAATTTACGTGACACTGTTCATGTCAATGTTACAAAATCGACAGCAAGAAATGTTAAAAAATGAAATACAGCGCAGCAGCTTTCAATACGCCGCGACAATTATTATGTGTTTTGTAACAAGAATGACATTAAACACGAGGGTCTCAAACGCATTTATACAGAGGCAAAGAAGTTATAAAAGTGTGGAACAGGTGTCTAGGGAAAAAGTGGGTGTGCCAAATAAAAGAATCTACCAGTCGGGATAGGTTGCAAGGGTGAATATCATATCGTCACTTTATGGTACATTATAGTAACGACGCTTGGGTGTTGGAAAAACGAGGGTAGCATTTATAAGTAGGCGTTAGGAGTTACATTGCCCATTCAGAAAAATGTGCATGGTATTGTGCACAGATTTTCTGCTGGTGCGATGTCAATTAAACTCGGTGCTTATATTTAGTAACCATTTGTATAGCTTATTTTATTTTGTCTTCATAAATATATTTCACATTTGACCCCTCGTAGTTAGCATTTTAAACGTGTATTACATGGCGAAAAATCTGTTGCTGCGGTATGCTGATACACGGAGAGAATGGTAATTCTCACTATGTAGTATGGAAATCATTAACATGTACATAGTAACGGGACTTACACAGTAAAAAAATGTTTCGTCATTGAGTAAAGTGTAAAAATTTTAGTGTCGAATATTTAACATTTTTTGTTCGATCGATTCGTTTTTCAACACATTAAAATGTTATTCGATCCTTAAGTAACACTTTTTCAATGTTACATTAACACGGAGCTGTATTATTTTAAACACAGAGCTGTGTTATTTTAAATATAGAGCTGTGTTACATACACAAAGATTGTGTTGAATTAATAAGCACTAATATTTTGTAAAAAAAGTCATCAACACAAATTTTTATATTGAACTTGACGAAAAATTTATTACTGTGTGTGCTTAAAAGAGCACCATTCAGTCACACCTGACATGGATAGGTAGATTTTTTAAACGAATATAAGAAAAAAAAAAAGATGAAATATGAGAGTTACTTGAAGATGAAGGCTCAAAATTTGTTGAAAAATTTTTATAAATTTTCTGAGTCACGAAATGAATTGAAAAATCATCAAAAATTGACGATTAACAGCCGAACTTGAACATAATTGTGTGAACTATGAGACAAATTGAAGAGATTTAAGCTATACTCAACAACTAAAAATTTATTTGAAGAGAAAGGCCCAAAATAGATTTATTGAAGAAGTTTTTAAATCGTAAAATGAATTGAAAAAATCAAAATTAGACGAGTAGTTTTAATTGAAGATAATTATGTGAAATTTGAGATATTAAATTCAATCGATTCAAGCAACCTTTTGCGACTAAAAAATTATTTCGGTAAAATTGACAAAATTCAAATTTTTTTTGAAAATGAAAAATTTTAAAACACCCACCCAATACCCACAACTCGTAAACTAACCGACCGATTTTACCCATCTTCGAACTTTATTTCAGTTTTAAACTCATCGGATCATAGTTATTTTTATGATTAATAAACTAATAAGTTAATTGAACAAAATAAAGTATAACAGCGCAAGCTATATATCATAGAAGTACTACCTAAAACTAAGAAAAATTTCTTAGTTAAAATTTTTCTGTTTGATTTAAAGTTAAAAAACATTTCAAAATGATTTTCTTAATTCAAGATTATTGCTTTTGAATCAATTTATTTTTTATTTAGTGTGTGAGCATGGTGAACAAACTCATGTTAAACCAAATAATAAAGGAAACTATCCATTTCACAAAAAAAGATTTTTGATGATTACTCCATAGAAATACCATATTACATTCGAAACCTTACCAATATAATGGTAAAAAGTCCCATCGAACATATGGAATATGTGTGGTTACCATACACATATTGATGATTTCCAAATTGCACGACTCATGATGCGAAGCATCAGAGAGTGCTTTACGATCGAAAAATTTTTTTCGCCTCATTTTAGCAACTATTTTTAGTATTATTGCCTTGTTAGTTCACGGAATCAAGATATTTTGCATACTATTGTCGAGATAATTTAATGGAGATTAATTCCATACTTTCTAAAAATTGATTTACTGCAATAGAAACAGAAAAAAACATCAAAATAGGTCAAAAAATTTTCCTGTCCGTCATGTATCAAACCCCGGCAACATTGTAACTTGTGAAAAAATCAATTATTTGAGTTAAATTTTTTTTTTTTTTTAATTCTAATCGACGATTGTAGGTCACTGAATACGAATGGTTAATTAATTCAGTCTCGTTTAATTACAACAGCTGTTTTTTCGGCAATTAATTTTGAACAACTTAAGTTTTTTTTTTTTTTTTTTTTATATTTCATAATTAAATTAAATGAACATTATGAGTCGTGCACTTTTGGATTTTCCAAACTTTTTTACATTATGAAGGTGATCTTCCTCTTCTCTTTTCGTTGATATTAACTAATTTTAGAACTAGTGATAGTTATAGAGTCATGAATAATGTTTCCATCATTTATCAAACCCACTTGATTTGAAAATTATATACTGTATTGTAATAAAGTAATTACATATCAAATGTATATTTTTTTTTAGATCATACGTGTTAGCTTATACGTCAATATTTTTTACTATAAATTTTAGTTGCAAGGAAAAATGTTGATTAAATTGTCATGTAGTCTTTTATGAATTTTTTTGAGTACATTTTAGATAGTAAATATGTATATATCTTCATTTCAATTATGAGTGATTATAGAAAATATCAAATTTATGTATGATCTACATTGTTATTTTTGCAATATTGAACACACTATAATTTCTGAGATACAATTTACAAAAATGAATAAATGTAATTAGTTATATTTGTTGATAAAATTTCCATAACATAGGACGAAAAAATTGAATAAAACATAAAGAACTATTATCATAGTATTATACATGTTATACGAAAAGCAAGAAGTTTCTCAGGACGGATCTCCAATAAATCATTAAAAAATTTGCCGTCGGACATAAACTAGAACTCAAAAAAACGTGTACCATGCAATTATTTAATTTCCGATAAACATCGACGAATTTAAAAAGCTTTATTCAGGCCTTACAAAACCCTTCTTGAAATCTTCTTTTGTTCTCTTTTTTTTTTTTATCTTAACTTTTTTCCGATATATTCCCGCGGTGGATTATATCAGACGAAATCGCACAAGCAAGGCTCTCACAGTCCTGTAGATCTTATACTCACCACAATGCACACATATATATAAATACTTCGGAGAAAGTGGAGTAGTATACTTAATACCGACAAATAAAAATGATAAATCATTGAAAATTTATCAAAAAATTTAAGGCAAAATGAAATATTTTTTTTTTAAATAGTGTAGCAAGTTGATTACTTCAACTCATGCAGCAGTTTTAAGTAAAACTGACAAAAATATAAATTATTTTCAGAATTGTCATCTTTCAAAATGTTTTTGAATGCGAGATGACTAATTTCAAAATACACACATGTATAGGGGAGGGGGGGCGCAAAATGGGGTAGGGGTGGCAAAATGGGGTACCCCCAAAATTTCGTAAAAAAAATTTTTTTTTCCAAAAAGCTCTTTTAGCTTTCTAAAATATATTTTAACGTCATTTCCTACAATTTCAGAGGAAAAAAATTTTTTTAATTAAAAAACATGAAAAAAATTTTTTTTTCTAATTTTTTTTGCCTACAGTAAAAAAATTTTCGTCAAATTTAACACAAATATTTGTGTTACTAAGTGTTTTTACACAAACTAATGTTAATTCTACATTCTAGTGTGTTAACTCAATACATGAGAATGTAAAATTCTACACGCTAGAGTGTAATTTGCTACACAAAAATTTTTACACTTTACACATTGACGAAAAATTTTTTACTGTGCAGTAATTTTTATCGTCATTGTGCATCGTAATAATTTTTTTTTCACATCTAAGATTTTTTTTTCTAAATTTTTAAGTTCTCACTTTACAAATAAATAATTTAAAAAAAAAAAAATCGGGAAGTCATTGGTTCAATGCCAGTTTTCGAAAATCAAGTTCTAATCTGATCTCCACATTTTTAAGGTCTTAGGAAGTAGCTCTTAATATTCCTACGAGGATTTCTATCAGGGTGTGTGTGTGTGTGTGTGTGTGTGTAAACCTCTCATAACTTTTGAGCAACTCCACTGGTTTGAACGACAATCGCGTCATTCGATAAGGTTCAGCGAAACTTAGACTTCCTCATAAATTTAAAATAACTTTTTTCTTTTAACAACTTTTAAACAGATGTAACGATCAATTCCAAAATCTAAACAGTTCTTTAATTTAAAAAACGACGTTGACTGCTGCAAACTGCATCAAAATCGGGTGATGTGTTGAAGAGAAATCGTACATTAATTATTTTAAAAAAGTATGTTTTTCAAATAACATCGAATTTATTCTCGAATTATTTTTGATGACATAATTTAACTATGAATGCTCAGAAAACTGAGTCAGAGGCCGCCAATTTCTTCAAAATCATTTGGTGTGCTTGTGAGATTTAATTTAAAAAGTAAGATCTTCAGACCTACAAGATTATTCAACTTGAAAAAATTTTCCTGAATCTCTAAACCAAGAAAGAGAGTACAAAAAAATTACGAATTTTTTTTTCATGCTATTATTTTGAATTCCGTGAGAACTATGAGTCTAAAAATTTTTTCACCGGGAGTTCCAAAAACTAGAATTTTCTCAAGAGAACTCTTTTTTTTTATCTTGATATTATTTTTACTCAAGCGAAACCCGTCAAAAATTATTACAAAGTTTTAAAATTTTTTTTACTACCTCAATTCCTGTTAGGAGTATATTGCTTCAACTAACAATGTCTCTTTTTTAGGTGATTTGTTCCTCTCTTTGGGTTCTTTCGTAGACTTATCGATAAGAAAATGTTATTTTTTTAACGATATTTCATTTTCAGATGAAGAAATTTTTTTTCACTATTTCAGGGAGTACCCCATTTTGCCCGCAAAAAAAAAAAATTTTTTTTCTACGGCAACTTGAAATTTGATTATTTTTCTTTAATTACGACTGAAAACGAGAAAAATCAGCATATTTAAGTCCTTAAAATCATACCGATTTCTTAAGTACCCCATTTTGCCCCCCCCCCTCTCCCCTATATTTACGTTCATTAGAGGAGCTTTTTAGAGCTTCAGAAGTTCGACATCTGTTAAAACTTCGACATCTGAGTAGATTAATATTTAAGCATATCAGAAAAGTAATCAAAGTATTTTATTGCCATTAGATACAAATTTTCAGAACCAAAATACTTTTGTTAATTTTTGGTATAGGAATAGTTTTTACCTTAGCTTTATCTTTGTTGTTTACATGTGCATGCTTACATGTATTATAATAATAAAGATATTTATTCTACACTGATAAAAACGTTAACTTGATTAAAAAAAAATCTTGAATCAAGAATAAAATTTTGAAGGAAATAATTATCTTAAGTTGAGATAAAAAATTTTTGAGCCAATATTAATATATTAGTTTCACTTTCAATTCAGTATCAGTACTTTAAACTATACATAACATATAGTACTTATTAGAATCAACTAAGTTTTAAATTTTTAGTATTGAATCAAAATCAATAACCATTAGCTACTTTACACTGATTCGAACTAGAGAAATACTTATAAAGTGTCAAATATTAAAAAGTAAGAAAGATCTATTAAAGAATAAAATATTTGTAGTAACTACATAGACCAGAAAATATTAAAATTGTTAAGTGAAACGGAAAGAAACGAGAGAAAAGATATAAATATAAATTATGTATAGAGAAGGGAAAGATCAGCAGATGAACCAGGCATCAGGCACCAAGCACCAGGCGAAAGGGGGTCCAGCTGACCCTGTGGCCTGGCACGCACCCAGGCTGTATCTGCAGGGTCCGACTCCCGTATACTTTCTTGTCTCTCGCCAGAAGGTAACTCTGGCTACGAGCAAAGCCTCCGGGCCCACCTCCTCAAACCTATACTTATCCACCTCTTCGTCCTTTCCTTAATCTCCTCCCGCGCCGCCTTCTTAAACTCCCCTTCATATTCAACCTCCTTTCTTCCTCCTTCTTCTTGTTTTCTTTCGGATCCTCATACTCTTGGCAATACAATCACCGCAATCGACACAACCAACACCAACATCATCCACTATATAGACTACATCATTCAACCCAACATCGCAACTACACCAGTGCATACATATCCAGCATCAAAACTAACTTGTATCCAACGTCACCGTATACTTACTGACCGTGGCCAAGTTCCCTCTGCATAGGGTGTATTATTATTATCCGGCATTATCTGTAATTCTGAAGCGGCCAGGAAGCCCACTGAAATTGTGATAGCCCCCGTGATTAAATCCCCAGTCCTCGGTTTTTTTTATACAGTATAGTATAGATACCTTTACTCTATAGACTTGAAACTAATATCCTATTGCATATCCGACCCAGGTTTTTTAGGTATTTGTGATTTTAATTTTTTTTTTCACTTCGTTGTTTATTACTGTTATTGTGCATTTGATTAATTATTTATTGATCAGGTGTAATACTCAATTATATTTGCACTGATAAAAAATTAATTTGATTTAAGGGCAGAAATTTAAACTAAAAACATCCTTTTTAAGGATGTCATTCCTTCTAAAGAGAATGATTATCTCGAATCGAATAGAAAAGTTATTGATCTAAGAAATTCTTCTTAGATATTACGAAAATTTTATTTTATTAAAGAATTTTTTTTGTTGGCTCAAAATTAGGTGTGCAAAGATCGAAATTTCAAATTATTCAAATTCGAAGCGAATCGAATAACTTATTTCGAACATTCAAAATTTTCGAATCTATCGAATAGTACTAACTGTTCGAATAATTAAAACCGTTCAAAAGGTTCGAATTATATAATATTCGACTCTTATCTTACTATTTGATTCAAACAAGATTGTCACACCCTTAAGCAATATTCATTGATAGAAAAAAATGCATGGGTGTAGAGAGGCCAGAACTAGTGAAACTGCCGTATAAAACTCGATTCGAAAGGTTTGAATAGTTCGACATAATTGAAACTTTGGAGTTATTCGATATTCGACTCGAATATCGAATCAAATCCCACTATTCGATTTCATTCGATTCAAACAAGATTTGCACACCCCTATTCAAAATGATAAAATTCTTCAAATGATATTCTTGATTTAAGATTTTTGATTTTGAATACATTAAATTTTTATATCAATGTCGAAGCGAGAAGAACAGCAACTCAATTTAATAAAAAAATCTCAATTTTACGAGTTTAATTTAATGACGAAAAAAAATACTGAGAAAATTTTTCCTCATGAAAACAGATCCAGATCATAATGATATTGATGTTAGCTTCACTCATACTACTTTTCATTATTTAATGTTTATAATAATAATTTATAAAAAAATATTTAGTCCGATCGAAAGTAATTTAGAATCAAATTGAATTTTGAGTATATGGTACTTATTACTCAACCTAATGTTTTTGCAAACGACAACTTTTGACTATTTTTAGTCACTTATCGAGAGTCACTGACTTTTTCAAGTATTACACACGGATAAGCGATAAAAATCTTTAATTGTTATGTGATGGAAGATGGAAGTAATCCCAAACTCGAAGTTTAAGTACACAGTAAAAAATTTTGCGTCATTGCGTCCAAAAATTTTGTGATAAAAATTTTTATGTTAAATATCTAACATTTTTTGTGTTGATTTAACAGAATAAATGTTAAATTTACACATAAAAGTGTTAAATATTTAACATAAAAATTTTTAACACTAAATTTTTTGACGCAATGACGCACAATTTTTTACTGTGTATTTTGTTGTATTAATATCACCGATATCTACACGGAAAAATTGAAACCCGACTGGTTCGTGTTCTGCACCAGACTCAGTCGTGTGCAAGAAAAAATGGAAGAAAAATTAGCTTATACCAGACTGAGTCGTGTGCGCATCCGAATGAGTAGTGCAGCACACGGCTGAGTCTGGTGTAAGCTAATTTTTCTTCCATTTTTTTTTGCACACGACTGAGTCTGGTGCAGAACACGAACCAGTCGGGTTTCAATTTTACCGTGTAGTAGTAATTTATGATTCACTAGGTAATCAAAATTTATCAAAAGTGTACTTGATTTTGAAATTTCAATTAATTAAACAAATAATCATACAGACAATAACTTTTACCTCCAAATCATCATAAATTTACCGTATCAAAAAAACACGGAAAAAAGATAATACAATGTAGCGCTTTATATAAAAAATTAAAAAAATGACAATTTTGGATTGTAATTCTTACAGATTTTGTAGAAATTACATTCTTAAATGTAAATACTACATTCAAAACTGTAAAAATTAACATTTAAAGTTTGAATTTAAAAAACGTTATTTCAAACTGCAATTTTTCTAGTTTTAAATTTAAAGCGACCCTTATGACTATTTATAAAGTAATTTTTCCCTTTTTCTTATTTCCGTGAAGAGACGTTTTACAATAATTTTGAAATCCCAAAAATAATAACACTATGTATATACTCCGGAAGTACTATAATATTTGGGTTATCAAAAAAAATTTAGAAGTTTTCAGTGTATCGAATCCTCTGGGTTCTTTTCAAAGCATCCGGTGTTGATCTATATAAGATAATACGAAACATTTAGGACCGGTTTGAGCACAGATAGATCAGCATAATCGATCGCAAGTTATAAAAGTCAAAGTTGTTACAAAAGTCCCAGACACGACTTAGAAGAGGAACAAAAAGGCAAAGTAAAGTCGATAGCATAAAAATAAACTTGATCGAAGGTAGGAAAGATTATTATTGTAAGCATTTATTGCGGATATTCTGGTACAGCCGTAAGATGATGAGAGTATATTTAGAGGTTCAGGTCCGTGGTGAATGGTGCTTGGAACTGTAGACCAAGACCAAGACTACCCCGTTCGTGCCTGAAGGCATAACAGTAGGCATACGCCCGGCCCTAAGATGCTACTTCGGTAATAGCCAACCGATTATAACTGAAAAAGTCGAAAACCATTTATGCACCTTGAACCATACGGGCAGTTAACTCGCTATGTATGCGGTTCATCATGTGTATAGCTGAGCCTCAGGCTCCAAGTTCCACCACACCCAACAAGGTCACTGTAACCATAACCATACCCACCACCACATGTCCACATCTCTATCAAGATCCTCATCAGGACACTCCATACACCCAACAATAAAAAGATGATGCAGAAGAAAAGAATACACTATTATAAAAATAGTGATGTATATCTGATAGATATGTATATAGTCTGCATATATACTTTGGCTTTGGATTATCATCATAGACTCCCCAGTCAGTCTCATTCAGGGCTTGGCGTGATGCTACTGAAAAGTGCTCCGGGGTCCTGGAAACTGCTACTGTACGTGACGAAAGAAGGCGTGCCACTGCCTAAGTATTACTCTGTTGTGACTTATTTTTAATTTATTTATTTATTTTGCCATTAATGCTAATAAATACAATCTCGAATATTTTTTAATATTTTTATTCTAAGATCAAATTTAAATGATTATGTTTTTCTTATGTAAATGTCATAACATACAGATATATATATATATATATATATATATATATATATATATATATATATATATATATATATATATATATATATATATATATATGAGGCTCGCTTCTGAAATGAGTTATCGTGAGTCTTAAAGGACACTTTAAAGAAAAAAAATATTTTGTATGCAAGAGATGAAAGATAGATGTCAAGAACTTAATCATCCAAAGGATTAAGAGTGACAGTAGTTTTTATGGAGAGAACAAATCTATACTGCAAATTTTATTTATGATCCATTCCTAAAATGGTAAGCTATTATGAAAAAAAATTTTCACTTTTTTAAATAGTTTAAATGTTTATGAAAATGCTTCACGTAATTTAAATATTTTAAAAATTTTCTAGAAAGTTTAGAAATTTTTTTAGAAGTTAAACAATTTTTTTTTGAAATCTTATTCTTGATTTTAAAAGTTTTTCAATTATTCATCTCTCTTTACATTGAGAGGAAAATAAATTGTTGCCAGAATAGGATATCTTAGCTCAAGAATTTTTTGAAATTAACCATTCAAATTTTTGAAATTTTTTGACAAAAGAATATTAATATCTGCCTTGATAAATATTTGGCATTATTATAATAGATCAAAAAACGGATACCTCTACTTGAATTAAGTAAAAATTACTTTGATTCAATTTAACTAATTCTTCTGACAAGAAAATTATCAAGAATATGATTTCTTATATCAAGAAAATTTTCTTATAAGTAGTGTTTTTTCTCTTTAATATCATCTGACAAGTTTGTACGTCTATAATCCATCAATTGCAATGGTAGATCATAGCATATATGTATTTATTTTAAGTACCACTCTTCTCTTTTCTGTAAAAAATTATTTATTATTTGCAAAAAACTGTACTTTTTGTAAACAAATGAAAATGTCATATTGAAAAAATTACTTACAATGTTTTTAATGACAGTAAGCCGAATTTTTTTATCAATCTGACGTGATAGTAATCAACAATATTTCCCAGCAGATCAGTAGATCCAGGTTTAAAATTTCTATTATCAAGTTTTGAATTAATATTCAATTCTTTATACATTTCAAGATATTTTCCAAAGTATTTCTCAACATTATTCAGCGCTGCAACACGAGACGAGCAAGACCCACGGGCATCCCATTCGTGCTTCCAAAACGATTCATCGTTAAAATTATGAGTATTGAGAATCAAGAACCACATTAAGTGAAGTTTTTTAAATAATTTATTATTTTTCAATACTTCATATTGAAATTCAATATTTTTCTTCTTGCGATTCCCCGAAATTATTCCAGAATACTTTGTGGCCCATAATCCGTGTACGATCCATTCATCTATAAGTTTGTCGTGGTTTATATTTATACCTCTTTTTTTTGAGTTTCATATCCAAAAGTCTTTTGCTAGAATAAAGCCAATTTTAAATAATTAAAACAATCTTCCGCAGGCGAGTTTTTATTTTTACATTTATCGGTGTTGAAATTGTTTTATTTACTGAAGTTTGATGATCTGGCAAGATTTGTAGGCCTATAAAACCAATAGTAGATATTAGTGATGTAACAGTTTAACGACCACTGAAATTACCTAAAAAATCGAAGAAATTCCGATATATTTTATTTTCAAAATTCGAAGTTACTTTGATAACTTCAAAGTATCCGAAGTTATTATACGGATTTAGGTTTTAGGCTGGTACTAAAAACTAAAATGTGAATTTTTTAACTGTTGCTTAATTTATAAGGCAATTAATACAAATAAAACGCCCCTATTTCGAAATAAAATTTATGCTCTTAAGCCCTAACTTTGTGAAGTTGATGCTAGTCAAATTTACTATTATCTTCAATTGTCAGTACGAAATATGATAAATTTTTTATTTCAAATGTAATAAAAGCATGAAATACTGTTTGTAAATTGTACTAATTACAATAATGCAGTTCAAGATGTTCCGTGTGTACAAATATAGCACACGGAAAAAAAAATATTGTTAAAATGACTATCCAACGTATCCTCAAACGACGTTTCCTTAAAATAACAATCCGGATTTCTGATTTAAGGATTCATTTGTTTGACTTAAAAGCATGCAGAGAATAGCTCTTGTAAATATATGTAGTTTCGTCAAAACAGGCAATTGTTTCGTTAACGTGAGGATCTGTATAGTTGAATTAACTAAATGTAACGCTAAAATAATGATATGGATCGTCATTTTGATGATACGCTGTATAGCTGAATTGGCTATACAGCGTATATCTCTAAAAAAAATGACTATACGGCGTATAGTCAGAATAACGATACGTATCCTTATTCTAACAATATTTTTTTCTCCGTGCAGAGAAACTATCATAGTTGATGAGAATTTTCAAGAAAGAAAATATTTCGATGTAAAACAGTATTTTGTTATTAAAAATGCACTTACATTTTTCGATTCGGATCAATTCCACTTGTTCGTCCTGTATTGGTAAAACTTATATTTGTGATTCCAAAAATAAAGTATATAGAAAGAAGAACAAAAAGAAGGGGTTAATCATCGTTATTACGAAGTTCACAACAATATTATATACTTAATTCGTTGAGAAGTCGACAAAAACTGCAAATATTTCTAAGAACCAGAAAAGATTCGAATATGTTGATGAACCTTAGTGCTAATCATCGACTAAAACCATTAAAATTAATCTATGCGGAATTCTATATTAGCATTCATTTTTTATACATTCATTTCCGCATGGTATTTAACTGAGGATTATGTATTGATTTTTATGGAGAATCGTGTTATTTATTGTCACATTGATTTATGCGAGTACGTGACTTGAATAATAAATAAACTTAAAAAAACTGTAATTCTTATTTAAGATAATTAATAATGTTAATATATACAAAAAATATTTTTTTCGCACGGCTTCATGGCTATATTGAATGAATTTATAATTGTAAATATTATTGGTAGGAATTTAGCTTGTGTGATTATTCATTTTAAGTTTGTCTGAAAAAGTATTGAGGCAAAATAGCATAAAATCCATGATAGATATTTTTTTTTATCATGTTGACTTACGCAAAATTTCAATCAGACCTTTTTTGTAGAGCATTCAATTGCCCATAAGAAAAAGGTTTAGTTTTACCTATAAAGTAGCTCGTTGTCACGTTACAAAATTCCAAACTTTAAAAGAATATTTTTCTATGTTATTTAAATGGAAAATAGAAATTACTTGACGCCACCTCTAAATATTAATATTAAGAGCTCATATTTTCAGAGGATCTTTTTCTAGAGATACTCTGACGATTTCTCAATGTTCATTGGAAAAAAAAAAATATTCGATTTTTTTGATACACTCTAGTGTATATAGAAAGCATTTTTTTATGTTCAATTTTGCTTCAGGCTTTTTTAATGAAACAATAACTTTTTCCTCTTTTTTTTTTTTTTTTTTTTTATGAGATGAAGCAATTAAAAAAATCATTTGATTTCTTATTCAAAAGTGTATATTTCTTATTTGTTTGCCACGCCTACTTTCTTCACTCCTAAATATAAGAGCGTCCTCATAGATTTTATCAACAAGTTTTGATACCCTAACACGTGACGATTCACTACGTAGCTCACATTGTGTTAGAAAAATATGAATCTTCATTTGAGTAGTCAAAAGAAACACATTTAGGTGACCTCATATCGGTGTAGATCGTCAACCGGAAGGATCATCAACTCCGGGGGGTACTTGTCTGATATTTATCTTGGTAATATATAGTGTGCTATTTATGACGTCGGACACTTGTCATTTATTAACTTATATCGTATCAATTTTTTTAGAATGACACTAAAATAGATTCGATCTGTAAAAAGGCGTGCCAAGTTTATATTTTTACATAAAAATAACTTTTTTTTTTTTTTTTTTTGTAAAACACAAAAATTACTATAACTATTATACGGTATCGCAGATCGATACGAAATATTAGCATATAATAGATTTATCTTAAAACTTGGAAAGCTCAAAATAGTTGTGAAATTATATTTTTTACCTCGAAGAACTTTTTATTTGTTTTCAATATAGATAATTTGATATACTTGGAAATAAAGATTCAAAAAATAAAAAAACAACGATTTTTTTTTATTTAGCGATAAGTTTGATAAATATAACAAATACTCTTGTAACTTGCCAAAAATTATTGCTAAGCTGCACAGTCATATAAACACCCTCTAAAGCAGAAGTCAGTCAGTGTTTAGAAAAAATCACAAGTTAGATTAAGTGTGGTGGAAGTAAGTATATAAGCAACTTACTGTTGCGAAGTAATTGAGTTAATCCATGAAATTTAGGATTAGTTACAATGACTCGCCTATGCTAAATAAATCCAGAATATACAGCTGAATAAAATAAATAGCACGATCCATAAAAAATCAGAAATAACGAATTCGATGCAGAACATTAAGTCTGAAAAAAAGTTGAAAGTACATTCACAGTCAAGAGATTCGAGTAACTTTATGGTATAAAAATCATCAAGCCGGTGAATGTCGAAAACACGCGAGCCTCAGGGTTACTCACGTGGAAACGTCATCGGCAGCTAGAGTCTCGCTGGGTGCCCCAGTAGATAAAAGGGCGGAAGAGTGAGGAGAAAGGGGATGTTGAATGGCATAGCAGTGGTGGCTCCGTGGTGGTTACAAACTGGGCAATACACAGGAGCTCAAGATACAAGTTACACAGATGGGGAACGAATACAGGGAGACTAGGCCAGGAGAAGGCATGGGCTCTGTTTTTAGGGCTACACTCGGTTCAGGGTGGCTAACTTCAACGTTTGCGCCCCTAAGCTGCCTCGAGCGCAACCACTAAACCCTGCAGAGCTTATTTTACGAACGACCGATCACCCTCTTTCAACCCACTCCATCTGAGCTTTTCTCTGTCTCTCTTTTTTTGCTCCTCTTTGATAGACATGAGTACTGTCGTACTGAGGGTAGTTTCTAGGTACTATAACATTTTAAAGAAGAGTATATAAATTATTTATCTACAGTGTATATATTTAAAAGAAACGAAATTAAAGAAAATGGAGTAGTTAAAATTTGTTAAAGTTTAAACTTTATTATTTTTCGAATTCATTTTAAAATAGTTTTAATTTCATATTTTTACATATTGATCACAGTTAATTTAACATATTATAAAGTTTAAGTATGTTTAAAAACCATTCCACGTCAAATTAAGAATTTTTTTTAATTTAATTCTCGAGTACCTCGATTTTTCAACAATTTTCAGTTCCCATCAGAAAAGTCTCTGATAATATAATATTTGTATAATATTATAATAATATATGTATATAATATTTGTGAAATGCATAAAATATGTAAAAAATTCATGTGAGTACTTAAATAAAAGGTATCGATGAGTAGAATATCGAAATGAGCTTAGGGGAGGGTGGGGCAGAGCGGTCCCTCTAAGCCGATTATTACTTTTTGTGGTTTTTTAACATCTTATTAGTTTACCTTGACTCTACGATGAAAGAATTTACCAAAATTTTGGAAAAATTCTTGAAAAAAAATTTTTTTTTTTGGGGCATAACGGCCCCCACCAAAAAATGATAAAAAAAATTTTTTTTTTTTCACCATTAAAAATATTTTGAAAAATATAAAAGTATTTCCTTATTTTTATCACTTTCTAGATTTCATTATCATTCGAAAAATAACTGCTATACCTGATGCACCTCGTTTCTTTCCGCCCCTAACCTCTTTTATTTTCTAATAAATAATTATAATTATAATGGTTATTCAATTGCCATGAAAATCATCATACTCCTGCTAAATTTAAATTTTAAATTGCCGCTGAAACGTAAAAGAACTTGATGAAAGAAAAAATAGAAGTGAAGCTAAGAAGAAAGTAACTCAAAAACAAAAAATAGTCAATTAAAAAAAAAAAAAATTTTTAAAATAAAGGCTTAAAAAATGGAAAAAATGATTATCATTGCCTTTACTGCAATGGACTATTCAAAATCCACTGAATCATAGATTGTGCAAAAGTTGCAAGAAATGGTCCCATGATTCGTGTGCGGGAATCAATGAAGATTATTCTGAAGAATATATTTGTCACTATTGTGAAAAATAATTAATTAATTGTAAATAATTAACATTTGAGACTTTATTTTAAAATATTAATATTGTTACGTTTTTGAAAATTCATCATTAATAATAATTAATAATTTAATAATTGTAAATAATTTACATTTGATGTTTAGTTAAAAGATTTTAATTTTGTTACATTTTATTAAAATTTATTATAAACAATCTAACAATTAATAATTTTCTTAGGATTTAATAATATAAATAAACAATAATTTCATAATTGTAAATAATTTACATTTGAGACTTTATTTGAAAATATTAATATTATTACGTTTTTCAAAATTTATGATTTATCATAATTATAATTTGGTGAAAAAAAAAAAAAAATATTTTTTGACCAAATTTTGAAGGGGGGCCGTTATACCCCAGGTATAATATATTAGCTCAAAAATATATAAATATATCAGATTTAAGATAATTTGGTGAAAAAAAAAAAAAAAAATATTTTTTGACCAAATTTTTAAGGGGGGCCGTTATACCCCAGGGGGCCATTATACCCCCTCCCCTATATGTTGAAAAATATCATTAGTTGACAAGATAAAATGTAACTTCTTAATTATTGACATTTTCTATTATGTAAGCTCATTCCGATGTTACACTCATCGAGACCTTTCTTTTGAGTACCCACATGAATATTTCATTTGATATAAGGTAAAAGCCCCAATAGATGATCACGTACCAGTATATGATCACTCCATGTATTTGTATATCTATATTCACAAATATAGGTATACAAATACATGGAGTGATCATATACTGGTACATGATCATATATTGGGGCTTTTACCTTACTTGTGAAATATATAAAATAAAAAAGAATAAAAACTGGAAAAAATTAAAATTTTGAAAAAACTCAAATTTAAAAACGAATTTAATTTCCAGAAAAAAAATTTTTTCGACCAGTAAAAAAAATTTTCGAAAAAATTCGAATTTTGGAAAAAAAAATTTTTTTGATTTGTATAAAAATATTTTTAATTTAGAATTTTTACGGAAATAAAAAAAATGTCTGTTAATTGTAACTTTTAAAATCTCGAAATACGCATTCTATAATTTTTAAACTTTTTATTCAAAAAAATAAAAATTTTACTACGTGGAGTGAAATCTATTAACAATTTAAATTCAAATCGGTTTCGGAGTAAATTTCACTCGCGGAGGGAGTAAATCAATTGAAAATCATCCGCTCCGCATTTACTCTCAAAATTTTTTACAATGTAAAAAAAAAAATTTAATGTATTTACATGCAACTTTTAATTTAAAAATTGCAATCTTTTTTTCTTACAATTTCAAATTTCATTTCAAACTTTATACCTGATTTGGCAAAAGATTTAAATATTTTTTCTGACAATCCTTATTAAAACCGATTTTTATTGTTTTATTATCTTTATTTTTTGTTGTTTTCAATTAATCCTTGAGTTTGTTAGGAAACTCAATTATTCAGAAAATTTATTTAAAAAAATTACTTTGTCTTGATCATCAAATAGAAAAATTTTTAAATAAGTCAAGTAAAATTTAAGCTAAGAAAAATATGCCTTGAACTAAAAATTTTTTTTCTTGATTCAAAACAGTGAAATTCTTCATAATGATTTTCTTAGTTCAAGATTTTTTTCTTGAATCAAGTGAATTTCTTTATTAATGCATTCTCCTTAAATTATTCTGATTCATTTGAAATTTGATATTCTAACACTTTAAAAGAATCCAATAATTTTTTTTTCTTTTATCATAAAAAACATTCGAGTGCGTACAATCGACTTAACTAATACATATAAAGAAAAAAGCTTTGCTGAAGATTTTATCATTTCTATGATCAGACATAAAAAAGATAAGGCTTCGGAAAATTAAATAAAACATAGAATCCTCTAGTATAAATAGTATAATAAACACAGCATTTGAACAGTGAAGTGTATCCCGAGTATTGAAGTTAAAAAAGATATCTGGTAACAGTAGAGCGTGTACGAAAAAAATGGTAGATAGTAGAGAAGAGTAGTCAAGACGACGCGTCAACGATGGGTTCGACACCCTCGCGAAATTCAAGCAGATTCGTAGGTGACGGAGGTAAAGGGGACGAAAATTAAACGTGAGTGAGGGGGGCTTTGCGTTATCTGCAAAGACCCAGGCTGACATTGGAGTTCACCCTTCGGAAATAATGCGAAGATAAGCAGCGTCCTCCCTTCCCGAGCGTTGCTGGCTGGCGCGCGTCACCCCCGTAGAAATGCAAAGAGATCTTGATACGGGCTACCGGGACTCCAAATGTCCCAGTATCCCTTCAGATATATACCGTTAGCTCTGCTCGGTCGCTGCTCAAACCTAAACCCTGTACCCCCGTGGGACGCAGCTCCCTCGTAACTTATGAGTCAGATTTATCTGCACCCCGGTGACTGATCGCCTCAACCCCTCATCTATCCTCCCTTCCTCTTTTTTGTTACTCTTTTATGATTTTTCAAACTTTTATTTTTCTCTATATTGTAGGATATTCAATATTTAATAGCACATTTATTTTTATTTTATACTATAGTATACTGATGCGTGCGTGCATGAGTAATTTTACGTTAAATTGTTGTTTATAGGTTTGAGAAAATTGACTTTAAATGCACTGCAACTTTAATTAAAATTTTGCAGTAAAAAAAGCAGGATGCAACTAAAAAGTTATTTACAAAGAAACTATTACAGTACTGATAGCAATTTTATTTTTCCTGTCAGCACCTGAATGTTAACCAGCATATGCAATTTACTAAAGCGATAAATGGTTTCACGAATATGTACTATTTGCAAGAACATGATGGAAAGTTTAGTAAACTAATAGATGGATTTACGTCATGTTATTGTATTGTATTGTAAAAATAGATGAATCGAACTACAATAATGCGAAGCTTTACACTGATAAAAAAATTAACCCGATTCGAGAGAAAAAAATTTAAGACAAGAAAATTGTTTGAAAGAATTTCGTTGTCCTGAAACAAACAGAAAATTTTTTGATTTATGTGAAATTTACTTAAGCCCAAAAAAATGCCAGAGTTCAAAATTTTTTCTTTCAAATTAAGTTAATTTTTGATCAGTTTATTTTTTAAGCAAATAAAAAATTTTGTTAAGACTTCAAAGCTTGAGGGAAAATTGTTACTACGAAATACAAAAAACTGTTTTTGGTCTTAAATTTCTCACTACGGTTCCACAATTTAAAGGCTTGTGTTCTAAAATGAAAATAAAAATTTCGTTGGATACACGTATTTCGTTGTGTGTAGGTATTATGTTATAACGGTTTGTATTTTTTTCTTAGTTAGAATATCAAAGGTATTAAGTCCATCGATGGACGTATTATGTAATTACAGCCGGGTTATTACACGGTAATATTTACAGAGGGTGAATTTATGACCCTTAGACCTATAATTAAAGAATTTCGCTTAGTTAAAGTTTGACCACTGGTTAGCTTCGAAAAAAAATTCTCTATAGTATTTCCCGTGAAAAAATTTTCTTGTACGACCATATATGTGAAAATAAGAAAATAATTTACTATAATTCCTCAATTTTATAATTTTTGTAGAAACAAGCACGTCTATTAACATGTCCTATTGAATAAAAATTGGTTTATTAGTTGATGAAATTAATAACCTATATCAGATAAGCTTCTTAGAAGAGTTAAAAAAATGATTTTGATTTTAAAACTTAACTCTACTGTAAAGAAACAATTTCACCTTGAAAAAACAAGAAGTTTTTTCAATGATTAGTACAAAAACAAAGTTCTCGAATCTAGTAAACAATTTTGAAGAACTTCATCTTGATTTAAGTAGAAAAATTTTTAAACTAAGAAATTTTTCTAGATTTAAGCAAATTTTACTTGATTCAAGAATTTTTATCTTGGTTCAAGATAATTTTTTTTCGTGAAGTATAATGAGATTAGCAAAGAACAAGAACGATATTTTTTAAGAAACGTGGTTACTTCTTTTAATAAATTTCACTTGTTTTAAGTTCTGAATCCTGTGCAAGATATAAAAATGCGACTGAATAGCTCCTGTCTTATCTTAATAATAAGTGTAGAATTATTTTTTTTTTTTTTCATCAGATAAATTAGGATGTCCTGTTGAAAGCCACAAGAAATAATTACTTGCTTGTATAGAATAAGACCGTCATGCTTCGGTCTCTCCTGCTATATATTTTTAACTTCTTGATACTGAACGCAGTTTGGTCCATTGATGACAGTCTCTAGATTGAACTCAGTTGCGCTGAGAAATAAAACAATTATTTTTTAGGGTAGCTCATTCTTATTGTGTGTTTAAATCTTACCATAAAAAAAGATAAATTTATTTTAAAAATAAAATATTTATTTCAATAAAAATTTCAGACCACACACTACTCGACGCATACAACTTTTCTGATTGAAACTAAAATTTTTCATATCGTTCTATTGTGCCTTGCATTTTTATAAAATAACAAATCATCTTTCTCAATAATTTGTCATTTAACTTTCGGTAGTTTGATAATTTTCATTGAAGCTTATAACAATCACTCTTTTAGCGGTTTATTATACTATAATATATGGACACATGTGTTTATGTTATTATATTGTATATATACAATTGGTAACCGTCTGCATATTTGATACGGTAGTTGGGTGTACCGTGAACGTCACGAAAAGAAGAGGGTGCGTGCTCGCCGTGCGAATAAACTCAGTTAATCAAGTGGAACTGTCTGTCGTGTCTGAAGATACAGGCTAAAGGGTGAATTTCACCAGACCATCAAATGTTACTGACATACCAGACAGGTGGTACGAGACAATTTAACCGCAACACCTTCTTTTTTATTTAATACAAAAAATTTTATCAAATAAACCATCCAAGTGAAGACATATTCCAAATTTTTAACTTCCTGCTAAAAAAATTGAAAATTTAGAAAAAAAAAGAGATCTTTAGTAAGATATTGTGATTTATTGATCCATTGTTATGATTTTTTTATAATTGATAAAACACTCTGGATGCTACTATCTTTGCGTTTTTGATATACATCGCACATTAATTTGTAAACTGAAAAAAAATTAACTTGATGCAAGAGAAAAATTCTTGAGCCAAGAAAATAATTTTGAAGAAGGAAATTGTCTTGAATCAAGACGAAAAATTCTTGAATCAAGTAAAATTTCCTTAAATCAAGAAAAATTAATTTAGTTCAAGAATTTTTCTACTCAAATCAAGAAGATTAAGTTCTTTAAAATTATATACTTGATTCAAGAACATTTTTTTTTCTGTCCAAATATAATCAATGTTGTAGCGTTTGTTTTCAGAAGTCATTTTGTTAACTAATAAATCCTTTACAGGCGATTTAGTGAAAAAAACTTGAATATATATTCAACCTTTGATCTAGGGCGTGAAGATAATACGATGTGATTTTAACATTAGTGCACTATCACTTTATACTCCATCTCTAAATTCTGCGAAATTCTCTGCAATTTTATCACAGAATTGTTTGTGACGTGTTAATTTAAAAATTTTCTAAAAAACAAAAATAATTCTAATAGAAAAAAAAAACTTGTCAGTTTCTTGAGGATTTTATATACAGGAACGTATTTTGTGTCAGTAACAGATGTTTTAGAAAAATAATGTTTGTATATAGTTATTATTAGCATTATTAGTATAGTTGAAATGGCTGATATTATAAATTTTCTTTACAACCGCGAAAGGTGTGTAAAGAGAGAAAGGAACTCACAGAATACGCTAGAATAAGAATAATAAAAAATAAACTGAGAAAGGCGCCGAGGAAGTTTATAAGGAGTGGCTAGAAATGATGGGTCGGCACGGTCTCCAGATGACAGAGTCATGACCTAGGAAATCCCATGAAAAATCTATCCACTACTTCACAATATACACGTGATTCAAACGCCCGGCAATAGCGCCATGCGGTTTGAGACATGAGAAATCGATGTTGACCAAATCGTTGCGGTCACTGTGGTCGTTGTTACTTTTTTTTTTTTCTATATTCCTTTATTCCTTTCTTTTGAGTTGAGGTAAAGAAAAAAAAAACTATTGTACTGGTCAATCAAAGCTACGGTATAATCTTCAATTGGTTTTATTGATGATTTCACCAGAATACAAGAAGATTATTAAATAACATGTCATGCCACTCTATTATACTTTATTATATATAAAATTTTTAAGTAATAATTATTATGATGGGTAAAGCTCAGTGAAAATGATTTATTAGTTGTTTGTACGATAAACATTAATTAGAAATTGTTTAGAGACTAATAGCTCCCCTATCCTCTGAGATCTGCGGCTGATGATAATGATGATGATGATAATGGTGATGAAATAGTTTATAAATTTCAACAAATGAAAACTGTTCGATAAAAAAGTTAAATTTCGATAGGATGAAATATGTGAAGAAAGAGAGAATAAATGTAGGATTTGATGTCTGGAATAGATCGACCCGATGTCGACGAAGGGGGTGTTACGGTGCGATGACTAGTGATGTTTTCAGAGCGGCGGCAAAACTTAAAGGACTTTACTCGAGAGCCAGAAACACTCGTGGGCCCCTAATTATCACTCCAGGGGTTCCCCTTTCAGGCGCGGAGGCCTTCTGCCCGCTACAAAACTGCCCAGCAGGAGTCCAGTGTGAAACCTCCTTAACCCACCCGGTCCATCAAGACGCCATTGCTCCAGCTTCATCCAACTATAATATCATTTTTTTATGTTTATAAGTACTAATCAAATAACCTTTAATATTGCTTATTGCATTTACTGAAGTTATGTTCTTTACTATGCACTGTAAAAAATCCGGAGTGAATCGGGAGTGAATTTCACTCCCATTTCACTCCCATCACTCGGAGTTCCGGATTGAAGTAATTAATCACTCCGCGTAGGGAGTGAATCCGGAGTTTTTATTTGCGGAGTGATTTCAGAGTGAATTCGGAGTGATTTTGAATTTCACTCCGAAAAACATCCGCGTTCGGAGTTTTTAAAATAAATAAAATAAGGATGAATTTTCGTTCTACGAAAAAAAATCTCAAAATTATTAATCTTTATATATATATTTCTTCTGTGCGTGTGTTTATCACTGAACTCCTCCTAAACGGCTGGACCGATTTTAATAAAATTTTTTGTGTGTCTTCCGGTGGATTCCAGAATGGTTTAGATTCTCAATTCAGTCCACGAGAAAATGTTTATTTCATAGATTTTTTATTTATAAATTGTTGTTGACCTTGACTACCCACATGCACTTTTCATATATTTTATAAATATCATATATATAAGATATATGAAAAAATTCATGTGATTACTCAAATGAAAGGTCTTGATGAGTATAAAATCATAATGGGCTTATATTTACGCATTGCATATTGTTAACTAATGATGTTTTTAACTATACAAGCTCATTCCTAAAATTTCTAAATTTAAGACGTGTGTACATGACAACGTCTGTCGGGTCCGCTAGTATATATATATATATCTACATATTTTTTTTGACAATTTTTAATTATAATTAATTTATAAAAAAAATAAATAAAAAAATTAAAATAATAATTAAAATGAAATGTTATCAAAAATAATAAATTAAATTTTTAATAATTAAATATAAAAAGGGTTTATAAAAATATTTTCTTTACAAAAATTTATTTATTTCTAAATTCATTTATTTTGGGAGTGAATGCGGAGTGAATTTTATTATTGATAAAAATTAACTCCTTTTCGGAGTAAATTCACTCCCGCTGGGAGTGAATCAATTAAAAATCATTCACTTCGCAAATTTTTCACAGTGTGGGCTTTCGATAATCATGATAATCAATTTTACGAGTTTTTTGTCAAAAAGAGATAATATTTTGAATTGAAAAATTATTATTCATTATAGTCAATTGTAGTTTGAAAGTTATCCTTTCGTTTTTGGATCTGATAAAAATTATTTTCAGCAAAATTTTGTATATGATGAAATTTGATAAAAACAATGGCTTTTTAAATTCTATATAACATAAAAAAATTAATTTTTGTTAATTAAATCTTGAGAGTAAATGTCTTGGTCGAAGCTACAAATTTCTTGAACCAAGAAATTTTTTAATTCAAATTTGAATTAGTTAGAAAAGTTGTTGCATCGTCCAAAATAATTTTTTTATATTTTTCTAAGCTGATAAGTATTTATTCTTAATAGTAAGCTAATTTTTTTTTTTTCAAGTAAAAAAAAAGTCCTAGCTCAAAAAAATTTTTATTTTATCTAAGACAATATCTCTTTAATTGAATTTTTCTTTCTGTGTTTATATATTTTGTAAATTGATATTTTTGAAACTAGTTCAATAACAATTATAATAAAAATATACGCTTTTTATTATTCATTTTTTGTACGCATATAATATGTAAAAGCATAAAAGTACAATAATATATCCTATAAATATTATTATTTTTATTTCTAATCAATTGAAGTGTGTTCGGTACTTGAGCAATTCTCCTGCAAATATTGACCGAAGATGAGAGAACAAATGTACAGATGACGAGGGATCAAGAGACGAAATAGATATACACCAGACCTGGTGGCACTTCAAAGGGTAAATCGAATTTCTATTACTGTTTTATGTTTAATAAATGTTATTGATTTTTTATAAAACTAAAAAATACGTTTATTATAAATTATAAATAATTCATAATATATTTTTAATTGCTTTATCTTCCGAGAGTTGCACTTATTTGAGTACACATTTATTAATGAAGTTTGATGAAAGAAAGGTGAATTTTTTATTTTCTCCAATTTGGATCAATAAATTTACTATCGATAATAGTGGAAAAGTTTCTGATTAAAACACGATGACAAACAAGTTCCCAAGATGGGAGTAAATAAACTGCAGATCACGAGGGCTAAATACCTCGAGGGAGCGATTCAAGTGCAATAGCAAAGAGAAAAAAGAAATAAAATTTAAACCAAGTAAGCGAGAAACAATATGCACTTAAATGCCATTGTTAAATACAAAAATGCACCTAACTGAAAGCACTAGTCCAAAAGCTTTTGCAAAGAATTCAGTTATAGATCTGTCTCATGCAGACTGTGGCCTTATCACTTTTAGAAAAGCCTTTAATATATAGACTAAAAAGCTCCCTCCTTCTGATCCAGACATCTACTTTGATCAGTTTTATTTACGCGAACACTATATACTATATACGACGGACAAAAACATAGAGGACTTGAACTGCTAGTTTCCGCCTTCCGAACAAACAACAACTTTCTAACCCTCTAAGTTCTATCTATATTAGGGTGCTTTTTTTTTTTTAACTATTTTTTTTTTCGGTCCCATTGTGAAATTTTGTTGCAAGTACCCAAGAAAAAATACCCTAAAAGTTTGGGCCCTTAATATTAATATTAAGACCTCGACCCAGGCGTTGAAAGATATCCCCTTTAAAAAAGACAGGAACACTGATTTTTTTATGTTTAAATTTCTGTAGCTCAGTGGCATTTCATAGCATCGCTTTGACCATGGACGGGTTTTTTTTCAGAATTGAATGTTCTACAAAAGTGTCCATTGCGGCCAAGCCGTAAGTCGAATCGGCGAGGTAGTACAGGCCTCTAAACTTGATTTTTCCATGAAATTCGCGTTTTTTCGCAGTTATCTCGTGAATGACAAGAGCTACAGAAAAAAAATAAACGACAAACTTGTAGAAAATTTAATTTCCTGCAAAAAAGGTTCATAGCACAAAGTCGCTAAAATCAAAATTTTCAGAGATATTCAATGATCAATTTTTAGTAATTTCAAATGTTTATCGAAAATTGCGTCAAATTATAAAAAATACCTTTTAAAAATATTATTAAATATCTCCGAAAATATTGATTTTAGCGACTTGGTGCTCAGGATCTTTTTTGTAGAAAATTGAATGCTTTACAAGTTTGTTATTCACATTTTTTCTGTAGCTCTTGTCATTCACAAGATAACTGCAAAAAAACGCGAATTTCATGGAAAAATCAAGTTTAGAGGCCTGTACTACCTCGTCGCCGGTTCGAGTGACGGCTTGGGCGCAATGGACACTTTTGTAGAGCATTCAATTCTGAAAAAAACCCGTCCATAGTCAAAGCGATGCTATGAAATGCCACTGAGCTACAGAAATTTAAACACAAAAAAATCAGAGTTCCTGTGTTTTTTAAAGGGGATATCTTTCAACGCCTGGGTAGAGGTCTTAATATTAATATTAAGGGCCTAAACTTTCAGGGTATTTTTTCTTGGGTACTTGCAACAAAATTTCACGATGGGACCGAAAAAAAAAAAAAAAATAGTTGAAAAAAAAGCACCCTAATCTATATGTATCTATATTTCAATAAATTGTAAATCGTTTGTTAAAATTTTTAAAGGTAAAAATTGGTTAGGCATAATATTATTTGGAAAATAAAAATGCATAATTCGAAAGCTAATAGGCTTTTTATTTTTTCTAAATCTTAAGAAAAATTTCTCAGAAATAAAGTTTGTCTCTCATTTCAATTTTTTGAATTAATGTACGAGTTGACAGAAATTATACTTAAATTGACTATAAAGTATTGCTTTGACATTCGTAAAAAAAAGTATGTTTGACAAACATAATATATAATAATATTTGATTTTTTTTTTAACTTGAATAACATTTTTTTTTTTTCAGACGACAAATATTTAAGTGTTTTCTAGCCTTATGAAAAATTTCAAATGGTTACCTGTTAAAAAATTCTCTGATATGTCCAATTTTTATGTTTGATCAGATGTAGCCATATAAGGCTTTATATTAGAATAAAAAAATTATTTAATAGAATTTTTTATGTGTAGACAAAGTACAAATTCATCGAAAGGAATAATCAAAAATACCGATTTTTGCCCAGATTGTTTTTTTTAATGTTTTTCATCAGACTTATTTTATTTATTTCTCGAAAAAAAACCAAGAACTCCAAAATATCTCTGCCTAGTATCGCAAAAATTTTTTCTATCTATCAAATTAAAGATTTACTTTCATATACTCTCAGATTTCCTGAACTAAATTATGATGAAATATATGATAAAAGTTTAAAACATTATAAGCTGGAATGAGAAAATTGAATGTAATTTAAACAACAGTTTGGTTCAGACTTTGCATTCGACAGACAACAATAATAACATAAAATCATAAATCGTAGTTTTACTCGCCAACGAAAGCAGCTTTTCTAGATCGTGGGTAAGTAAAACTGTCGAAACCAAAAGTTTGATATCTTGAACAATGTCTGGTCTGGCGATGCAGCGTAGTTTTATGTTTGCACGCACAAAAACGCACCCCCATTGATCAGAACATGATCTAAGGGTCGATTGATCGTTGATGTTTTCTGTCCCGTAGGGATAACACTCTGGAAGTTCCCACGTGCAGGACTATCGCGTGCGCACTTACACGCTCACCCGTCACTCAAGAGTTGAGGCAATGGGATTAATCAAGGGAGTGGCAAGAGCTGCGCAACAACCACCAGTTTATTCGACCACAGCGCCAGGAGAAACTGTATACTGCTATGTATGATAAGCGGCTTGTGCATATCAACCAACGAGGTAGAAAAGCGCGCGATCAAGAAAGCTTGATGAGTGTAAAAGAGAGAGACCCCACTTATGGTCATATTCATACAGCACAAAGGACACACCATATAATACAATACACGACCCGTTGCCATCGGTGGATGGAATAAACCTCTACAATCTAACATATATCACGAATGCTAATGTATAAGGTTTTGAACGCATGACTATAACTACTGAGCTTTACCTTGAGTGACAGCTAGGCTTTAGGTCACGCGCGTGTTTTTACTATTTTTATTTTTTATTATTTACCGCAGTGATACGTGTCTCTTCCTTGCTTGTCTGCCAAGATTCTCAAGAAACTGTCAGCTTTCAGTTTTGGCTAGTTTTTTTTATATGTTATGTATGTGTTAAATTGTACATTCGGGTTGGGTTATACTTATGTACTTATTTTTTGTAGATTATAAGTTATCAGTTTAGAGTAGATATGCATGGATGCACCTTGCGTACGTCGACAAGAGAAAGTACGCAATTTTCGAACCTTGTGTAAGGATATAAAAGATTATAGCGTGAACGTCAATTTTACCATGTCGATTTTATCGGACGTGGATACATGGTAGTAATTATACGATTACACGAGTTTTTTCAACTTCGGGACTGTTTTTTTGTTTTTCAACATCAACGAACAATGTACTAATTTGTTTACTGGAAATTAATAAAAAATTTTTATTGTTATCCAATAATTGCACAATTAAATATAAGTCGGTCATTATGTCATAATTTTTTGTAAAATACATCATCAATGCTATTTCGAAAGATCTTTGCCAAATTAGATCTTTTATTTTAGGCAATTGTTTTGATGTGGGGCTTCAACAAACTTATATTCTATAATCTTTGAAATCAATTATTTACGAAAAAAAAAAAACATTATTTTGGATACATTTTTACCTTTGTGGAGTTTTTGCGTTGATATTTAATGAGATTTTTTTTTTTTTTTTTAAGATATCTACTTTTGAGAGGCCGAATTAAGCGAAACTATATACCGAAAGTCAGAATTCAGTTCAAAAAAATCTGGGAAACGGTTAACTCTCTAAAACCGTCTATTGAAACCTCCTGCTATATTCGTGCTCAAAGAATTGTAAAATATAACGATTTGCAAATATTTGAGCTTTTCAAGCTCAAAAATGTGACAATTGTTGAAAATGGTCATTTAATAATACACTGAAAAAACAATAATGTAATTCAAGATAAAAATTCTTGAACTAAGAAAATCGTTTTGAAGCGTTTCATATTGCTTTAAATCAAGACGAAAAATCCTTTAATCAAGTAAAATTTGTTTAAATCAAGAAAAATTTCTCGTTCATGAATTTTTCTACATAAAACCAAGTAATGGTACTGTTCAAAATAATTTTCTTGGTTCAAAAATTTTTCTGTTGAATCAAGTTATTTTTTTTGTTTTTAGTGTTATATTTGAATTTCAATACGCCTTCAAAAATAAACCGATCTTGACTGGGTCTCCGACATTCGATAGTTTTTTAAGTTATGTCAAAGAATCGGATCCAAAATATCAGCCCGACAAGAAATTTGGGAGCTATATAAAAAAAACCAGTCTTGAGATTTTTGAATTGAATTGAACTCTCGAATGAGTGAATCGATTTCGATGAAATTTATGACATTTGACGCGACTTTTTAACGTTAAAAGTTAGAAACTTTTTAGCTTTTGAAATCAAACGGTACGGTAGTTTAAAAATTATTTTAAAATAAATCCTTTTAGAATTTGATTTCTAATGCCTGTTAATCTGGCATTGAAACCGCCCAGCTTTACCATCAATATCTCAGTCATTTTTCAAGCAACAAAATTTATATCTAATAAAAAATTTAGTCTGAAATTAAACTTTTGTTGCTTTATTGGATTCCGAGCATTTATTAACAATGCTAGATTGCGTCAATGCTAACTTTACAGCCATTGATTCCTGAGATTTCTCAAAATCTACCAAAATTAGTTCAAGTTTTCACAAAATCTAAGAGCAATAAAACTCTTTAAAATTTCGCTAATTGTGTTCTAATCGGTCAAGTCCTTTACGAACATACTTACAGTTATACAGGCATAATTGTAACAATAATGAAAATAGCTTCCGAGGACCTTATAGCGTGATGGAAATTTCTGTAAGTAAAGTCCATTTTTGAAAATCGACATAGGATTGATTCAACTTTCCAATTTTTTGAAAACTATTAGTTTTTATAGCGGAACGTTAAAATTTGGTCTCTTACAGAATTTTTAAGCATTAACTTATCTTTCATAATATTTTCTAATAATTGTTGACTTTTACCGATTCAAATGGAAAACGTAAATCTATATTTCTCAACAGTAACTTGGGAACTGTACTTGGAAGTTTTACAATAGTAACTTAAAAATGGCTATTTATTTTTAAATATTCCAATTATCAATTAAGACTTATCTTCGTTTGATTTAAATTATTAGAAAAAAATGAACTACAGCAAATATTGGTTATTATTTCCAACAATAATCTCAGAAACATTTCCGTGAATCGTGACGAGATCCGTGAAATTTGTACATCACTCTTAATGCTCTTATATAAATCTCCTTCTATTTTTAGATGAATTATGCAAATACAAAACATAACATCGAACTGATGTTAAGCCTATTTCATCGGTTTTTAAAGTACCGTCGTAACTTATATCAGGAATAACAGTTTCAGTCTGACAGTCTGTCTATCTGTCTGTCACAACTCTTTGTCTTCTCTTTGGTATATATCCGTAACCATTTAATTCAAAACCACGATTAAATAATCTGTGATATTCTCAAAGTATTACCGAAATCTTAAATTTTATTTTGTCATCAAAACTACGACCTAGTAAAGAGCTACGTAAAGATCAAAGTATCAAAGTATGAAAATACTCGTGCCTGATAATCAATCTAAATTATAGCCTTTAAATGTTTCATTCCGAATCATATCATATACAAATTAAGTATAAATATGACAGTAATTTAAAAAGCCGGACAACTAAGTAATTCCCATGACGAATCGCGACGACAAATTTATTCGATTTGGTCGAGAGGTAGGTTTGTAACACGCATGAATTTTTATTTTCTTCTCTCTCTTTTTCTCTCACTCTTGTATTCTTCGTAAAGAGGGGCGAGTTTGTTTCCACAATGTCAACATGCACATACATGTATATCCATATATCGGGATAGTCACAGCACAGCAGAACTGCACGTGCATGCGCGTGCAACACGCCTCATCCATTATCCGAGTGTCATGGACACACGCGTGTCTGCGTTAAATACATTTGCAGTAATCTATAAAATATTTAAGTTTAAAAATAATTTCTTTTGTCAGTTGCAGTTTATTTTTTGGTCATTTTTAATTTTCATTTTTTCCTATCCTGAATAACATAAATATAATATAAATCATAATATATAACATATAACCCTTTAGTGGATCTACTCCCAAGAAAATCTTAAGCGAAACAGGATCGCGCAGCTTTGGTCTTATTCCCTTCAACCTTTTTCTTTTAATCTTTCTCTTTTTCTCCCAATGGGTATCCCTATTCGCATAGAAGCGCAAGGGGCCGAGAAGAGTAGAGAACCACATCGGCCGCGGTACTTTAATGAACCAATTTAAATGCATGCGATGATCAGTTGACCTCCCAGTCCTACTCTTTTTCTTCTTCTTCCGCGGAATAGACTGCGCGGGCTGAGCCTGACTCCCTATGTACCAGTAAACGCTATGGCACGTCCTTTAAACACGCAGTAACATGTGTCTTTTCAGTGTGCCATTCAAAAAAAACAAACCTTGCTCACTTTTAAACGTCCTGCAGTAGGTTATAGCGCTATATAATGCAATTAATTCCTGCCCTTTTACTCAATTGGTATTTTGACTTGGCCCAAATGTAAAATTGTTCAACGTTTCACCTATTCATTTATTAATCATCTGTGATTAATTTTCGTTCTCGTTTATACTGTTTTAATTAGTTAAATATAAGTGCGCGGAAATTTTTGCGAACAAATAATTTATTAATTTCTCTATTATCAGTTTGAAATTACTACATTCAAGCATAGATTTTAACTTATTATTTATTTTAGTTTTTGTTATGCTTCACATTGTTCATCATTCGTTCACAGAAATTAAAATTAAAAATCATATAATAATTATTACTTTTACTTGTTATTACAAATTTAGATGTCACCATTGTTTTGATAAATGAAATTACATATTTCTTGATCGTATGATTAACTTGTGTGTAAAAAATTTTTATTTAATATTTCTGAAAATTTCACATTCCACGTTTTATTCGTTCTATAATTACACATATTTTTTTGCACGCAAATGTGTGACACATATTTTTCCATGCGGGTCATAAAATTTTTCAAAATGATTTTCTTGGTTGAAGATCTTGACTCAAATAATTTTTTTCTCACTGTAAAGAGTAAATTCTTGTTAACGTTAAACATACTGTTGAATTTTATAATCGATTTGATAAGGTCCGTAAATTATTAGATAAATTTGCTATACGCTTACATAATTTTTATTTATTAAAGTATTTGAAGCTTTAGATTTAAATTTTGATAGATATTATTTTTATCTTAAAAAAAGAAGGAGAAATATTTCGCAATTCTAAAAAACTTAAGTAGTTATTTCAACGTAGGAATAGGTCAATTGTCAGCATATTAGTATTCGATTAGCGATTTACTCTATTGAGACTTACTTTAGTAGCTGATGAATATCATCGGATAATTTTAATGCGAAAAAAAAAAAAAAAATCAGACAAGCCTTTGAATTGACAATTTGTAATATATAAAGTTGTGAAGAATAGAATATATTAGTTACCAACTATATGGTAATAAGTAATTACGCCTTCATCATTAGTCAAAAAAATTTGTTCAAAAATTATGGTTAAGATGTTATTGTTTATTACTAATCAAGTATAGTTTTTGTTAGACTTGCTCCATTTTGTCAAAAATCGTTAACTTCACAAAATAAGTTAATTATAAACATTTTCTTGATTAGTTGGAGAAAGTTTTATTTTACTCTCTAAAACTGAAATAGTAGAAAACCACATTAATACGTTTGCTGTACGTTAATATACAAAATAGTTAATAGTTACTATTTCAGTTTTAAAGAGTAAAAAATTAATTCGATTAAAACATCTTATTTGAATCTCAATACATTTACCTTTACATTAATCTATTATAAAAAAAGACAAAAAAAAAAGTATAATTATTACTATTACTTTCCGGAGAGTGACTTGCTTTCGTATTAATGACGTTAAATTTTTCCATACATAAACTCCTAGGGTGCGTAACAAAATGTTCTGAACATACTGTTAACTGTTACGACTGTTCTCTGCCGACTTCTATGAGTTACTCGCGTTTATTTTCATCATCGTTCATGTTTCTTCACATCATCGACTGAAAAAAAATTATTGAGGAAAAAAATAAATTTCTACATTTTATAAATAGTATATTCAACAAATAGATATACCTTATTATATCGAATGTAGTAAAAAGTTAGGATTATTTATATCTTTTATTCCCTAATTTTCGACCAAACGTCACAGTCAATTTTGTAAAAAAAATTTTAATCATTTAAAACCTACGTAATTAGAAAAAAAATTATCTTAATATAGAGTTCTCATTAAAATTCGTGGACATTTATTCGGAAGAAGAGGGTAGTACCCGGATGTAAGCGCAAGATAGGGGGCTCGGGGTCGCCTAATAAGCACCGAGTAGTTTCTACATGTCAAATAATGTCGTCACTTGTTGCAGTTCTCATGTGAGACGTTTAGTCGATGTCAAGAGACAAGGGGCTAAAAAATATCTTATTAGTTTTGGTGAGACAGTTTCCCATTATACTTTGTCGCTATTAAGTTTTTCCACAGATCCGGTACAGTCAAGCGCCAAGTATATGTTCAAACATATGTGTTTGATTGTAGCGCCAGCTCACTGAGTTTATTTTCCACTTTAGTTCTGTCACTAAGAAATGAGGTGTCTTACACTTATACTCATTATATATGCATGGAAACCTTCAATTAGAAAAAAAAAACAACGGCTCATAACTTTGATGAAAAAGACATATGTGCGTTTTGTTGGTAAAGTATATTACAAATAATTAAAAATCACATGAACTAACAATAATTTATCAGTTAATTGAATTAACACAAAAAGTATTACCACAAAAATATATCAGAAGTGATTTTTTATTGAATAGAACAAAAAGTGACGAAAATAATTTAATAAACGACATTTCAGACGCCAGATTGTTGACCTAAAGTTTCTTTTTCTAAGAATTAGAACCGTTGGAATGTCGAATCCTCTTGAAAACACAATAAGCAACACCCAATAATAAAATCTGTCACACTTCATCACCAACGAAATTTTTTAAAATTTATTCTAATGAGGACAACAAAGTCGTATACAAAGTTTTAAAATTTTACTATTCTATATATGATGTAAAACATTAAAAGCTGAAGCTAAGAAGATAAATTTTATTTATTACAGGGTTATTTTTATTAGTTTTAGTTTTTGAAATAGTTGTTTAAATTAACAAAGGACTCATCTTGCGAAAATTTTGATTTAGAAAGAATTAAAACTCCACTTTAATCCCTATCTTCTCAAGAATTTTAAAACAAAAATATTGTGCAGTTTGAAATTAAGTTAATGGAAGTTAAATTTTTTATTCACTAATTTTGAATAAATATTTAATCAGTTGATTCTTAAAATTCTATACGGAAGAATGATAAATAGTTAAAAATTTACAGTTCAAAATTGAGTTTATAGAAGCTATAGCTGCCCCGAGCAAAAAACTGGAAAAATTACGGTTTGATAGGTGAATTTTTACAAATTCTGTAAGAAGTACATTTCAAAATTGTGAAATTACACTCGAAACTACAAAAATTTATACCAAGGCTTTAATTTATAAATGCGTCATTCAAAACTAATTTTTGTTCGGAGTTATTTTTATTATTACAGAAACTGTAATTTTTCTATTGTTCTTTTTCCCGTTTCGGAAGTAATTTTAAAAATTTCAAATTTGATTGTACAATATCAAAGTTCACTGTTTAAAAACAGTGCTAACTTTTTTTCAAATTGGTAAATTAATATTAGTTTTTTTTTAAATGAAATTTCCCGACGCATTTATACCTATTTTGCGTTTAATTACCTAAATAATAACTTGGAAAAAATACAATACATTAAATTTGTGCAAATTCATCGTTACCGTGATAACTATTCACTTATTGTCAACAATTGCGTCGCCGTATGTTATCCATACAACCACCATCATTTCATTAATTGTTATATTTAAAGATTTTTGAAAAAAAAAAAAATGATTTATGATATAGGTATGTGTTGAAATGAATTCTCGATATTATGGCTATATGAGCTCAATAAACCTTGTTCTTGTAGGACTCCCCGACTTGACATGTATAAAAAAGAATACACACAACACTACTATACATTCGTATATTAAAACGAATTAATGAATGAGATATTAAAAAATGAATAAATTACTGTAGCAATAAACAAAACTCATTCATTAGAAAACGACAGTACTTAAAATAAATCCAGATTGTTCGTATTATATGTGTATTTTACATTGTCGAGAGATATATTGAGCGTTTAGTAAAGTCGTACACGGAGAGAGAAGAATAGAACTTATTCCTATGTTAGAATGGTAACCATTACCATGTTACATAGTAACGGAAATTTTTGAGAACCCTGTGAAAATTTGCTAATAAAAATCTTAGAAATTGTGATAAAAATATGAACAATTACTCATTCAATGTGGGATTAAATTCTGAAAATAATTATTGTCGTTTTTTTATTTTTTTGACGAAAATTTCAATTTGTTATTAACAAAAAACATAACCAAAATAAAAAATCTCAGTTTTACGTAAATAACTCAATAACTATTGGTGATATCAAAAATCGAAAAAAAGATTCTTAAAGAAGAGGAAATTTCTGAAAAAAAGTTTTGACTTCCGGAAATCGAGCTTGAAAAACAATAATTTTTATTTAATGTTGAAAATAGGGTTTCGCGCGACTTCTGTCACACGGCCGCGCCGATGCTAAAATACGACAGCAGTTGCGCGGAACCCTATTTTCAACATCAAATAAAAATTATTGTTTTTCAAGCTAGAGTTCCAGGAGTCAAGACTTTTTTTCAGAAATTTCCTCTTCTTTAAGAATCTTTTTTCCGATTTTTGATATCACCAATAGTTATTGAGTTATTTACGAAAAACTGAGATTTTTTATTTTGGTTATGTTTTTTGTTAATGACAAATTGAAATTTTCATCAAAAAAATAAAAAAAGAACAACATTATTTTCAGAATTTAATTCCTCATCGAATGAGTGATTGTTCATATTTATATCACAATTTTTAAGATTTTTATTAGCAAATTTACACAGGGTTCTCACAAAAATTTCCGTTACTATGTAACATGGTAATGGTTACCATTCTACATAGGAATGAGTTCTATTCTTTTCTCTCCGTGTAGGAAGATATTTACTGGTCAGCCACTAAATTTCTTGGGTATTTTAAACAATATAATATATGCTAGCACTCTTACAGTTACTGTATATCTATATATTTTTTAAAAGTTACTTTTCTTTCTTGTATATGTGTATATGTATTTTTTTAACTTGTTTGACTTAGAGCGCGCAACAGCTACGCTTGACTTAAAAGAAAAGGTATAAAATGATGTTAGGGCGTTCCCACTAGTTATTAATGGCTTTGACTTTGTTGCTATGGATATCCATAATTCTTTACCCGGTGCGAAAGAGCCTGAGAGAAACTTGATCGTCTGGCAAATGAAATCACCGCGAAAAAAATTATTGATGATTTTCCTCTTTAAATAAACATATTTTTATGATCTATACCAAACTATCCTTCCGTCTATTTTTTTTATCATATTTCAATAAATATTTCAAATTGCAACATAATACGCAGAGAGAAGAGAATAGTTCTAATCATCTCAATGGAGAATGGTAATCATTACTATGTTACAAGGTAATGAAGATTTTTTAGTGATGAGAGCCACAGGTTGTCTAGTCGAGAAAAGAATTTCTTGCAAAAAATCTTTAGATTTGCGGCAAAAATATGAACGATAGCTCATTCGATGCGAAATCAAATTTTGGCTTTTTTTTTATCAAAATAGTTTTGAGAGTCAGGACTTTTTGGAAAGAAATTTAGTCCTCTTCAAAGATATTTTTTTCGATTTTCAATATCGCTTAAAGTTATTGAGTTATTAACAAAAAGCTGAGACATTTGATTTTTATTTATGTTTTTTGTTAATAATAAATTGAAATTTTGATTTCCAGAAAAAGGCATCTTTCTCAAAATTTGATTCCGCATCGAATAATTTTTTTTGTTAAATATTAAACATTTTGGAGTCTTAATTTGAAAATAATAATTGGACATTTTTTGACTAATAAATTTATTTTATTAATGAATTAACACATAACACGGTCACATTATCCAAACAGAAGATAACGACGGGGCCAGGCTTGGCTCAGGTTCGGCGCAACGTTATAGAACTCTGGCCCTGGCTTGTAAATTAGCTTTGACCAAGCCTTGGTAGAAGTTTGGAGTGATAACAGGGTGTCAAGCTTGGTTGCCAAAACATTTGCTCACAAATATTCGTGAAACAATAAATATTTACTGTTAAAAATGCTATTACTTAATAATTAATATCTAGTCAAAATGATTATTATTTATGGCATATTAATTAAGGATGTAGAGTATAAATATTATACTCTTCAAATGGATTATGGATTCGAATCAAGATGTATCATAAGCACTACCTATTTTAAACCGGGTTACCCAGTCTTGGCCCAAGTTTTGGTTTCCCATTGAATGACCATGGCTAGGTTGCCCAATTCTGGCCCAAGTCTGGGTTACCATTGAGTAGCCAAGGTTGGGAAACTCAGTCCTGACCCAAGCACGGGTAATCATTGGGTTGGTCAAGATTGAATACCCAGTCTCGATTAAATCATGAGCCAATGTAGGTACGCAAAACCTAGGTTCCCAATGCTGTTTCAAACATGGCCCCGTTTTTCAACTCTGGCAGTTTCTGTATGGGTAGTGTGAAATTTCCGTGTTTTTAATTTTTATTAGTACACGGAAAAATAGTATATTACGACCCAAGGTCAGAAAGTTGGATTTCCTGGCGTATGGGATATGATGGCCGAAGCCATCATATCACATACGTCAGGGCATCCAACATTCTGGTCGTGGGTTGTATACTATTTTTCTTGCTCTCCAGCCGAAAGTACGTAACCCCGGGGAAGGGGTTTTGCAAAACCGAGGCGAAGCCGAGGTTTTGCCGGGGGTGAGAGGGGCGCCGCCCGACTTTTGCAAAGCCGAGGTTTTGCTGGTCGGGTCGGGCATAATAAAAAAGTAAAAATTAATAAATAAAAAAAAAAAATAAGTTATTTTAAAGTTTACTAACAAATGCTCTGATTAAGAGAGATAACATGCACAGAACTCGTCACAAATATTTAAACTCGATTTAATAACAAAATTAATTTTTTTAAGTTGATTAAAAATCAGTTTTTAATTAGACGGCTAAGAAAGATTGAAATTAAATTATTATAAGCTTGTAGAGTACATGGATTATTTTATAAACATTGCTTTACTAGCTGTCAAAATATAAAAGAAAGCAAATAAAATTTACAAAACTTTTATATTATTTTCTAAAATTTTTATATAAATTATTTTTGCTGTATTATTATTAAATCGTTCATTAACAATAATCTAGTTAGAAATTATTTTTATTTATTTGACATTTTTTGGTTAATTTCTGCGCTGACACGTTACATACAGACGATGTTGTGACTTTTATATACAGTTGAAACTCGCTGTATAGGCCGGTCGCGCCACGAAAATACGAAAGAAAGCGAGGTTCTATGCTACCGGCCAGAAAATATGCGTTAGAGCAGGCCATAAAAGTTGCTCTTCCTGGAGTAAAGTACCTTCAGGAAGAGCGTACTTTCGGCTAGGAGAGCAAGAAAAAAATATTGTTAAAATGACTATCCAACGTATCCTCAAATGACGTTTTCTTAAAATAACGATCCGGATTTCTGATTTAAGGATTCATTTGTTTGACTTAAAATCATACAGAGAATAGCTCTTGTAAATATATGTTGTATCGTCAAAACAGGCAACTGTTTCGTTAACGTGAAGATCTGTATAGTTGAATTAACTAAATGTTACGCTAAAATAATGATATGGATCGTCATTTTGATGATCCGCTGTACAGCTGAATTGGCTATACAGCTATATCTCTAAAAAAAAATGACTATACGGCCTATCCTTATTCTAATGATATTTTTTTCTCCGTGAATAAAATCCTCAGCGAGCAGAAATTTATAAAATTAACAATAAACTTAAACAATAATAATTGTTGTTCATTTATTGTATTAAAACAAAATAGAAAATGGTGGAAAACGGTTCAAAAAATTAAATTTTATAAATTCCTAAAAAGAAATTTAACGCAAATGATTGATATCCCTACTAATGATCAATAACGTAAATGAATAAATTAAACAAATAAAAAAATAAACTGTGCGATTTTATAATCAAAACCATTCGAGAAGTTAAGACTGTAGTATATTTAGTAGTATATTGGTTTTTTTATTCCTGAAATTTCCTATTGTTCTCCCCTTGTTGTTATATCTTGGGTATATTATTACTATCTACCTGTTCTTTTATTTTTGCAATTTCACTTCACCTTAATGTTCATCTCGAACCGAGACAAATGAGCGGCATCTGTCTAAGTCACTTTTCCGTCAGGCCTGTCTTTAATTTTTGACTTATAGACGTCGGAAGCATCCTTGAATGAAATAAAAAAAACATACACAAAAAAAAGGACTCGACTATGTATCGAGGTAACTTTAACAATAGTATTAAAATAAAAACAAGTGGTTAATTCACCTGACTTTATTTAGGGCTCGCCTGAGAACTTTTCGATTCTCATATGTTATTCTTACTCAAGTATACTGTGAGCATATTGAGTTAACAGTTTTTAAAAATTACAGTTAGAAGTCATTGAGCCGTTAATACAAAAATTGTGAACATGAATAAGTTATTTCTTTTATTGGCAAATCGGAAACTACTTGAGAAGTTAAAAAAATAAAGAAATTAGTTATTTCTTAAATATTCACTCAAAGATATTTTTTTAAGAGTAAACCAATTTGATGGGGCATTCAGGCTTCGACACGGTTTGTTGAGTTTAAAAATCGATTAGATTCCAAAAATCGATCGGTCAAGAAATTTAACAGTTACTTCGGAAAAAATTTTTCTAAAAAGTAATCAGCAAAAATATCTCTTAAACAAATCAACCGATTATTTTTACTGGATATGGTATTTATCAGATTTTTAAAAAACAGAAAAAATTAAAATTTGGAACTGATTGATTCATGAGCTTAGAAGTTATTAACAACTTGAACCTTTGATTAAAAAATGTTTAAAATTTATAATATTTTTATGATGGACAGAAAAATATTTTTGAAAAGTTTAAAAGCCCCAATAGTTTTGAACAGTGATGGAAATTTCTACATCATTTTTTGAAAAATTGACAATATTTAAACTGCAAGAAGCTTCAAAATTTAGTTCAATTCTGAAAAATTTTCTAATAAATTGAAAATAAAGCAATTAATATTATTCTAATGAGTCAAAACAAGTCAAGTGGACCCCCCTTTTACGACTTGGTGATAGAAAACTTATTAAAATATAATTATCGAAAGTAGTCATACCTAAAAATCATCCCTCAAAACAGTTTTTGAAAATTTTGAATTTAACAACAATTTTTTTAAGAATAAAAATTTTCGGTACTTTTAATTAAAAAATAAATTGTGAAAAAGCTATTGAAGATAACTTAACAAAATTTTCAGCGATTATAGTAAAATATCTATATTTTCACATAAAATTCTTTTGCAAATTTAATTCGTTTATTATCATATTTTTTACTAATTTTTAAATAAACAAATTAAAATTTTAATGACTTCTCAGTACGATAATATAAAATATAAATAAAAATAAAAAAAATTGAATTGTAAAAATCATTTATTAAATAATTGTGTAATTTGTAGCGATCTACAGCCTTAACGGCTAAGCTCAGTAGCACGCAGAGCACTTGTACCGCTCGCCGCTGCGTCATATAAAAATTCATATTATTTAAACAAATACCGGGCAGTGAAATTTTATTTCGAAATAAAGAACTTAAATGTATAACGAGTATTACTAAAAAAAAAAATTCGATTATCGTACTGAGAAGTCATTAAAATTTCAATTTGTTTATTTAAAAATTAATAAAAAATATGATAATAAACGAATTAAATTTGCAAAAGAATTTAATGTGAAAATATAGATATTTTACTATAATCGCTAAAAATTTCGTTAAGTTATCTTCAATAGCTTTTTCACAATTTATTTTTTAATTAAAAGTACCAAAAATTTTTATTGTTAAAAAAATTGTTGTTAAATTCAAAATTTTCAAAAACTGTTTTGAGGGATGATTTTTAGGTATGACTACTTTTGATAATTATATTTTAATAAGTTTTCTATCACCAAGTGGTAAAAGGGGGGTCCACTTGACGTGTTTTGACTCAATGATAACACAGACTTAATTTCTTTAAATTAAAATTTTCTTTGATTACAAATATTTTTGAAAAAAAAAAAATAAATTAACATAGGCAAGCGAAAATAAGTAAGTCAGAGAACCGTAAGTTATAAATATAAAATATATTTTCATGATCATTGTGTGAATAAAATAACGAGATGTCGCCCTAAATTCAAGTTTAGATCACTTATAATATACTTGACACATACAAATTGAGAAAATTTTGTCGTTTGACGCGTCAGCGTGTTATGCTTACTTTCAAGATAAACCATTAATATAACTTCTTTTTTGACTCTTGGAACACGGGTTAGTCGTTTTCCGGTTCCGTATCCTTTACCGCTTCAGAAAGTAATGATTAGCGCTCTTAGCCTTTCTTCAATAACGGAAATCGTTAAACCGCATATCGACTTTAGCCCATAAATTATTTTTTATATTTCATTCTTTTTATTTTATTTTTCATTTTTTTTTATCTTAAGCTTGGGTTTTAAGTTTTAATTCTTATTGTTCCATAAAAAATGGTATTCACGATCTCAATGCAATGTACAATAAATTTATAATGGATATGTATATTTATTATATTTTACTTTTAATGTAATAAACCTGACATCGAAGTAAGCAACGTAAAAAATGTTATAAAGTATTTTATTTTAACGAATACGGAAGTTTATACTTTTACAGGGAATACCTTTGTGTGTTTTGCAGATTTATTCAAAGCTCAAAAAGAAATATTTTATATAATATTAAAAAAGTATTTATAAATTATAATACGAAAAAAAACACAAATCCATTTTACTAGAAATATTTAAACTTATTTCATTGTTATGAATTATCACAAAAAAAAAGTATCCCCTAACAAATTTTACGGAAGCGATTAATTTAGCTTTGGATTTGATTAATAAAATATTATTCATTTTTTTTAAATTTATTTATTTGAATCATGGAGAACCTTTACAATTCTACAAAAGTGTAATATTTTTATATTAGTATAAATTACATTTATAAAAATATATGTAGTGAAATTTTGTTAACCAATTATAGAGCTTGGGCAATGTTTGTTTAAAATATTTATTTTGTTAAAAACATAAAAAATATTTTTACTTTTAATAAAGGAATAAAGTATTTGTACTGATATGACTTAATTTTACTAATTAGATCTAAAAAAAATTTTAACACGCGAATTGTTTGTTATTTTGATAGACAACATTAATTGATGAGATATTTTTACATATACAGCCGATAGGTTGCGCTATGTCGCAGGTGAACGAGTTGAAATTCTCGTTCGATGTATAGGCAAAGATAACAATTTTTCTGTATAAAAAAAACAAATAACGCTTTTTACTATTCCGAATTGCAACACAAAAACTGAAATAGTTAATTATAATAAAACTCTGTTGAGATTTTTTTTTAAATCTACCTCATGCAAAATAGTAATTTTTTGCTATTAAAAAATATAATTTTTTTTTCATTAAAAACTTCCAATTTTAACATCTGAGCAACTACAATTAGAGATTAAATATTAAAACCCTGTACCGGATATTACCATTTTTCAGGATTTTCTGTTCTTCATGATTAAAAAAAAAGCTTTTTTTAGAAAAATGGTTAGCGATGAATGACGTTTCCCGTAATCTGATTTTATTGATATTAAAAAAAAAAAAAAAAATGGGATTATGCATCGAAAAATACCATTCTCGATAATAGCGCTCTATAAATACAATAAATTGTATAAGTTCGGGCATCAAGCAATAATAAATTTCTAAAGCAAGCGATAGCAAAAAAATTTTTAATCTAAATTCAAAATCAATTTTGATACCGAGCACATTGATAAAAGATTTTATTAAGATATGCATAAGTACAAATAATCAATATTCCTCAACATAGTTTATTAAATATTTTTTTTAAGTTATTCAAAAATGATTCGGATATTTTTTATGCTCGATCGTAAAAACTTAACACTTTTAAAGTCATTAATACACATACAACATTCTCCAAATTAAATTGAAGAAAGTAATTCTATCGTTCCGTTGAATCTATGAACTTATTTTTAATACCTGGAACTTTTTTATTGTCATAAACTTTTAATAGGCTCTTGCATGCTTAACAAAAATACCTAAGTACAACTAAAACATTGTTTTAGTTTACTTTCTGTTTTACGTTAGTAGTTCCAAACCGAAAAAATTGATTTTGATCATTTTTTGTTGTCTAATAACGATTTGTAAAAATCAGTGAAGCAATTTCATGTAAATGTTCTGTCAATAACATAATCTTTTCACAAATTTTTTCAATACTTAAAAAACCTATTCTTTGACAAAAAAAATCCAAAAATATATCATATATCATATGTTAATATTATTTCATTTTCCATAAATCTATTAGGTAGAACAAGAAAGTATTTATCCCCTGAAAAAACATATGCTCAATTTTCAAAGCATAATTTATTCAGATAACTATTAATTTAACATCATTTTCCTAATTAAAGAAAAAAGATTCATAATCTTCTATACTCTTTGTTCTGTTTTCCACAATAATTAATCCTCAACATTACTGTAAATAACATTCAAAATGAACAATTGAATCCTCATACTGTAGCCCAATTTATGTCATTTATTACGTATAAAACATTTACTCTCAAGCAGACCAAAAATAATTTATTAGCAATAACTGTATCTACTTTAACCGAGCCAATTATCTTGTCCATATGCACTTTTTCATCCAATTTTATTTTTTGCTTTACAGTATAAATATATACATCAAATAGAGTAATTTTCAGTATTATTTCTCCCGTCTTTCGCAAGAGATCAAAAGCATATTGTCGAAAAATGTAGAATAGTGCAAACTTAAACGAAATTATTTCAGAAGAAAGTATTGCATACAGTATACCAATAGCAGAATGCTCGGTCCATTGGCGCGGTAATGTAAGGTATAAGAATTGAAGATCCTCCTCGTCCAGCAGTAGCAGTTTTGACGGTAGTACGATTACTTCACTGGATCCTGGATGCTAGGCACTCTTCTCTCTCTGTCTTTTCTTATCTCACTTGAAACCTACCATTTATATTTTCTCTCGCTTATATACTTTAATCCCGTATATACAGGGACTGAACTCTCATACAACACTCTGGTAAAGTTGTTCAAAGCATCAGCATCAGCATCAGCATCAGCATCAGCTCCCTACCGAAGGTGGTGGCCGAGTCAAGAGCTTCTCATTTAGTGCGGGGTCTCTTCTCTCCTTGTACTCCTCTTGGTAAACCAAGTGCAATAGCAAAAGCAAAAGCAGAGGCCGAGGTAGAGGCAGAGGCAAAGGTAGAGGTAGAGGTAGAAGCAAAGGCATATACAAGTGGAGCAAGTGGAGGTGAACGAAAGGAAACCAACTCTCAGGCATTCGTTTCTGTGCTCCACCTTCCTTTACCTCCTTAGCCTCCTTTATCCTCCCATATCTTTGTACTTGTATACTTCTTTCCCTCTTACACACTTTATTCAGGAAGATCGTCGAGTCGAGTCGACTCCTGCACATTTTCACCGGTCTCTGTCTTACCTCACACCCTCTCTGTCACGCCCTCCCACCTCGCTTTGGCCGTGTGTAACGGGCGGCTCCATCTCACTCTAATTCTATCTCGTGGCCTCCCGTTCTCTCTCGCCCGAACAACCTATCAACTCAGAGGGTAGACGCCGGGTCCCGGACGCCCGATTCTCTCATCCCATCAACCCAGGTTCTTACACCGATACGGCCCGTAGCGATCTCACTGTAGTCGTGCCCGCTATACACGCGAAAGCCACGCAAAGAACCGGCATGCAACGGGTGTACAACACGTAGACACTCCAATGATGTTTTATATTTCTTCTCTCTCTCTCTCTCTCTCTCTCTTATCCTGCTTTTCGCTTATTTTTTTATTTTTATTTTTACTCTTCATTTTTTGTTTTTTTTTTATTTTATTTTCTTGTTATTTTGATATGATAGCTGGGTGTATGACGCGAATCTACCCTCTAGACGTTGAGGGAGGATGACAACGGATGACCTTTGATATGAATGTTCAGACTTAACATTTCTGGGTAACGGTTTTTGATATATTTTATATATTTATATGTTTTACCTGATACTACCACTTTTGTTTGAATAAGACACTCGGCGGAATTAATTTTTATGATAAAAAAAGAAAAATAGAAAATATAAGGTTTCTAGATAAATTTAATATCACTACACAGAGAGACATATTGCTAAACATAAAGATAATTCACAATTGCCTTAGAAGCATATTATCTACCAGATAATAACCCGCAGTCGTAGGAAATGGTTTTTCTTGGAATTAGAAAAATAGACTTGAAGGTAATTTAACGAAACACGTGTTCAACAATGACTTGTCAGTTGTAAGAGTTGAGTATAAATATACACTACATACCGTTGTAAGTTCACATCATAATTGTGTGACAATGGTATAATTGAATAATTCAAGGAAATCGTATTCACTAATTTTATTTAGATACTTTGTGGATAGCAACAAATGTCTTTATAGATTTAAAAGTATAAGAAACTAACTCGATTATTGTTTTATCAGAAGTCGAGTGAAATTTGTCTATTCAATTATCGAAAATCAGTTTTTTTTTTACTTCTATCAATGTCTCTACAAATAAAAGTTGATTAATTTTATACCTTCGAAGTTATTAATATTAATTTTTAAAAGTAATAATCGATCGCTCCAATGGCTGATCAAGAAAAAAAACAAGAGGACCAGAAGGGGAACCAAGGCTTGAAGCAACATGAGAGTTAATAAAATCTGCAACTGTTTGGAGTTAAATTTAAGAGTGTAAAAAAATCATATTTGCACTTCTAGTAGACTTCGTACATTTTAAAATAAATCAACTGGTGTGAGTCCAAGCAGTGTAGGAGTTAAAATTTTTGGTGTTATATTTTAACACCGAAAGCGGTGTTAATTTAAAATCAATTTTTGGTGTTGAAGCAGTATTAAAATATTTTTCAATGTTTAAAAATTTTTTTTTTCATACTTTGACTAACTGAGTCGCCACGATTACAGTAAATTTAGCAAAATTGATTATAAAAACTTGTAAATTACTAATAATTCTGTTTTTTTCAAAATAAATGATATAGATCTCAAATTTATTAAATTTTTAACTTTGTCGGCTTGAAACGTACATCGAATATTTATCGAAAATTTATCCTCGCTAATCACAATCAAAATAATCATTTTTATTATATTATTTATTCCTCTACATTGAATAATGTAAGTGATGATGTGTATACCAATAATTGAATTAAACAATGTTGTCGTATTGAAATAAGTTTGAGATTAAAATTCTATTTGTTTTAAGCTATAAAAAATCAAAAAGTAAGCATGACTCAATTTTTTTCATCAGATATTTTTCTCAATTTCATTAAAAAATTAATTAACAAAAAATAATTGCTTGACTTAAAAGAAATTCTTTAAAAATAAAAAAAAAGTCGAAAGATACATATGCTTAAAAAACTTTTTTTTCGAAACTGTTTTGTTTTATAATAAATTTTAAGAAAAAATAAATGCTGGATAAAAAAATTTAATTCTATTTTTCAGAATTATTTTAAAATTTGTACACCAAATAGAGTTGAATTTCCTAATATTTATTCCGTTTTGACACTAATTTGACACCGGTATTTTAACATTGTAGAACTATCGAATCGGATGGTATTAAATTATCCATTCTTAACACCACCTTTTTTGCAGTGAAAATGAATATTTATTAAGAAAAAAAAAAAAACTTAAAAATCGGTTGATACTAAAATCGTACTATTACTGATACCAAAATTAAGTCTCAGGAATCACATGATTTTGTATTAGAATCAGTTTGCCGATAAGTAACATTCCATTAAGGTAATAAAATAATAAATTCTAATTTTTTCATTAATTTATTTCGTAATGACAAAATAAATGAATCTCAACAAAAATTTAAGCAAAATCGGCCTGTTCCGTGACTATTTGACTATTTTGCTACGGAATAAAGTTCGTAAGCCGAATACGATCTATTCATACAGATTTTGGAACAGTTTTCGCGCATGCGCGCACATGCCAATTATTTACTCCATTATAAAGTTAGTATTTTTAGAAATAGCGGTTAAAAAAATTGACTGAAGTATAATTTAGTAAGTAGTCATCGATCTAGTCCAATCAGAACTTATGAATATTAGCCATCTATCCAAACTTTTTTCACAATGAATATCTTGGGACGGGAATATAAGCTTTCTAAAATTTTAATGCTGCACTACAATTATCAGCTTAATTTTTCATCAGATAACTATTTTTTCACAATTTTTCTTAAAATAAGAAAAACATTAAACTGAATTTGATATATACTTTCAAAAACGATTGAGTGAATTAATCATTGATCAATCTATTGATTAAAGTGCGTTAATGGAATATTTCTTCGTATAATTCATTTCTAATGAGATGAGAAACTTATGGAAAACTCTATTTTGAAAAATGGCATTATGCTGCGGATTAGAGTTAGTGAAGCATAAACTTTAAGCCGATAGAAATTAAAGAAATAGGAACAAGCACTATGATCTGACATGTACGCTGGTGGATACTACATCTACGTATATATATTACAATAGTGTATAACTACAACGGGAACTAAAATATATAATATAGAAAGGACTCTCTCACCAGTTGCAGATAAGACACAAAGGAACGTGGAAGTCAATAGAATATATGCGAGAGCTTTGTGCTAAATGTTCATGACCTCGCTATCATTTGATACAAGAGTTTGTCTGGCAAGTATAAGGATGACCAGCCAGTCCTAGATACGCTTCTCTATATCTCTATACAAATAAAACTGTAATATATTGACTACAAGGCATATATGTTATTTACAATAACAATAACGTATCGGGGAAAGGACTAGATTTGTATTTTCGTAAAGGTATTAACATCAGTGGTTATATTCAAGTGGAGTGTGTGATTCTGGGCAAATGAAACTTCGCAGGCTCGACTCTACTGCTAACGAAAAGATAACGACAATCGCTAAATGCAATAAAGGAAGTTACTCGATTGATTTTACCTTCAGCCATCTGGAACAGATGGAATATTTTCAAATGGCCAATCAGAGAGAATAACTTATTGTTGTCACCATTGAATTATACTTATTATTAATAATTATTGCTAAGTACTGTTAATTTTTAAATATTTTTAACAATACGTAAGCAGTTTTTGGAGATAAACTTCATAGTTCAAGTAAAAAAACTCTGAAATTTCTTTAGGAATTCCTTAGTATGCTCATCAGTAGAATAATGAAAAAACTATTATATTTTATTAACAATTCCTTAATGTAAGATATTTTTAATAAGTAATTTAAATAAAAATAAATAAAGAAAAATTTACATAAAAAAAAATTTGTGTCATTGTGTCAAAAAATTTTGTATTAAAAATTTTTTGTTCAAGAGGTCAATTCCTTTTCTCTGTTTTGCTACATGTGATTTGAGTTAAACATGAAATTGAGAATTAACAGTGATAGTACAAGTTAGAATGTATATAAATCTGAATTTGATTATATCAAGCTAAATTCAAGATTGTAATAAGTACAGTAAAAATAATAAATCAAAAGAACACATACAATCTATAAAAGAAATCAGTTCCACCTGCTTATAACCCAGAGTAGTAATATATACAGACTTATGAGATCTAATATCATACCAGCATATGCAATTCCAATTGAAACCTTTTTTTTATTGATTACGTAAAAATGATTGATAAACGAATTTAAAGTATACCGAATATGTGATCTATAATTATTACTCTCAAGATATAATTTTCTTATCTTAATTTAATCGCAATTATTGTATTATTCGTGTGTGCAATTATCGAAATATCTGTTGTATGTTGTATTAAAGTCATATGCTAGTTTTTCACAGAAATTAAGAGTAATTTTAAAAACAAATATATTAAAAAAATTATATTTTCTGCGAGTATAGTACGTAATTTTATACGTGTTCATACTTATGGGAATTATTAGTCTGATATAATAAATTACTTTACTAAATACGATGAAAAACAAATTTCATTACTTTTTTCACAAAGTTATTAATACAAAAAATTTTAAGTACACTTAGGAAAATCATTTAAAAAATATTAGTTAATTTACCTCTTACTTTACCCATACTATATATTCTAAGCACTTGTGGGAGTTAATGTTACATAAAATAACCCTTAGGTATAAAACAATTTTCGTATAACTAATTTCTGCGTACCTCGAATAATTTTTAAATAGTTAAGAAGAGTTTAATTATAACTAACTTTTGCTGATACAAATTTTGAAAATTTATTTCGGATAAAATTCCGCTTATATAAAATAAAACAGTCATCAGATTGTGATACAGGAAAACAAGTTTCTGCAATTATTTAAAATAACAATGGTTTGAATTATCGAGAGATCAAGATAAAATATAAACATTTATTCATAAAATAATAATACAAATATGATGTTGATGTGTCATTTTTTCTTATAAGCTTACGTTAAAAGTGATACAAATCAACCAATACATAAGCAAACAATCTACAAATTACTAAAATTTACATATAAGGGTACTCTTAATATAATTTGTTGAAAAGTTTTATTTACCAGTTGAAAACATGCAACACACTTTGTCACGAATTCTTTTTATTTTCAAGTATCATTCAATTATTCCACACGTATTATGATTATTTTTATGGTATCTTTATGCAAACAAAGTAATACAGTATGTGTGTATAAAAGTTATAAGGTATGAAGCCATTAAACTAGCATTATATCTGAAACTTTTAGTGTTTACTTACAGCTTTAACATTTTATGCATTTGAAATATATTGAATAGGAATCATTACAAGAATATTTACACGTCGCTAAGTTTGTATCTTTGATGTTTTTCAAAAGTAATTACAGAATTTACATATTCGTCAATCCAACATGCCTGATTAACATTCAATATTACAAAGTGTTTTTTCCATAGTAAATTTCAATGCATAGTTATGTATGCACAAACACTAGTATACAAACAATGTCATATAAATATTGAAGAATAATGCTATTTACTGAAAAAGTATTATATTTTTTACGACAAAAAAAATTTTGTATTTTGATAGATAAAGTTCACTTTAAACTATAGCATCATTCTCTGAGAATATATCGAATTTTTTATTTTGCTAAATTTTTTCAATTTCAATTAAAATGACGCGTTTTTTAAATATAACTTTTTTACTCTCCTATAACGTAAAATTTTAAAATGGAATTGAGTAAGAAATATTATTCAAAAAATATGTGAATGTAATTTATCTTTTGATCTCGTAAATAAATAAATATTCGAATTTATAGATTACAGCCTAAAGATTTCAATTTTACCCCTCCTTAATACCGTATTTGCGAAAAATCCACAAAATGTTTGTCATTGTCATGTGAGAGCTCAAATTAAAACAGATTGTATAAACTTGAATCAAACTTCTTCTACGAACTTTTTTCGGAACGTTTGCAAATAATATTTTTTCAAAGCCTTTTTTAATATAATTTGGTTTCTTTATTTTTGACATCATTCACATTTTCTCCATAATCGGTTAGTTATCAACAGTTTTAGAATTTCTTGTAATATTTTCTTCTAAAAAGCATTTTAAAAAAAATATTGTAAAAAACAAAAAAAAAGTTAATTTTACATCAAAATTTAAATTTTATTTTCCGTTAGTTTTTGGTTTGAAAAAGTTTACAGTAAATTCTTTTTTATTCAAAAATTTATTTAAATTTCGAACTTCTTAACCACAAAAATTTGTATGATGAAAATTTTTTCATGTATTTTTAACTTTTTCTTTTGTTAGGGTTGACTTTTATATCAATTTCAAATTTTTTCTATCTATAAGATTTTATTTCACACAATTTTTATTAATTTTACAGAAGATTTTAAATCAAATAAATGTACTACAGAAAAATTTTCGGTCATTATTGCATGAAAAAAAATTTGTGTGAAATGTTTTAACAACATTTTTTTTCGACGAAATGACGGAAAATTTTTTACTGCACACTTTTACCATAACAATTAATTATCTTCATATTTTTCATAGTACAAAAATTAAATATATAAATTAATAAATAGTATATTTTTAATCGACTAAATTAATAAATAAATACAAAAAATAAATGTACAATAATAATTATAAATATACAGCAGTAAAATAAATAAACCTCGAGTCAATCATAAGAAATGAATCTTTGTCATATCATTACATTTGCAAGTCATTTAAAGGTAGCAGCTCTGAACTCTTTCTCTTTATTCATTCTTTTTCTTATCTTTACTTTTTTCTTCTTTTATTTTTATTCTTAACCAAACGATTCTGGTTTGATTTATTGATGCGGTCAATATGAACGAGGCTTATCGGCATAACATAAAAAACAATAAATATCTATATGTAATATATAAATATAATTTTTGGTTCATATTATCTATAGAATTTTCGTATGTGAAAATTAAGAATAATGAAAAAAAGGAATAAACAAGTAAAGGTAGAAAAAACGTGAGTGTGGAAGAACGATGATTTCGAGACACCCCGTATAGAGAGACGCACATACAACCCGCGATAGACAGAGCTTTGGGTTGCCGCTAGCTGTGGTCGTCCGGGACCTCGCGTCTATCCTCTCATTTACCATTTGGTACGTATAGACAGGGTGTACCTATATAAACGTACGCGCGAACACGTACAAGACCCCCGAGCGCCCGATATACACGAGAGAGCGTACGTAGCTTGGTGGCTGCAATGCTTTATTTTATTTTATTTTTTTTGTCAATCCTTTTTGTCATTTTTTTTTCTCGGGTTCTTTCATATTTTTTACTTTTTTTATTTCCACTCACTTTTTTGTCTTACGAACCATATTTTTTATTTGATTTTTCAGCAGCTTCATTTTACTAAATCCAATGGGATAGAAGAGCTATTTTAATCGTCTTAACTTTTACCTACGGTTGTTATTTACAATTCCGCAAAAAATATATTTTTTTATTTTAAAATGAAACGGTACCTTACTGTTTTTGGTCAACTTTTTCACAAACTTTTAAAACAGTATATCTCTACGATAAGAAATATTTTTTAATTTTATTAAAAAAAAAGCATCATTAGCAACAAGAAAAGGTTTCCTTCAACCCAAGAAAATTCTCAGGAAGGCTTTAGTTATTTGAGAGCAAGTTATTTTTTTGACAACGAAAAAATATATATTTTAGCCAAGATAATTTTCGTCCTCCAAACTATTTTCTTGAGTAAATAAAATTAGTTTTCCAACGAAGATTTTATTTATTTAATTTTTTTTTTGTAAGATTACTAGCTCCGGTACCTATTTATGTAATGTAAACAAGTATATGAAAAGTAAAAAAAAATTTTCATAAAAATTTCTATTGATCATATTTTTTAAACATAATTTATGTTTGTTTTTTAAGACATTTTATTCGTTTTAAAAAAGTAATACTTTGAAAATTAATTTTAATGTAATCATTTATTTAATTGAACAATAGAAGATAAAGCCCTAAAATTCATTTCATGTTACAGTTTTTTAATTTTTAGGAAGCTAAAAATTTTACAGCCTCAAAATAATCAAGAAAAATTTTCGAAAGTAAGTGATTATTAGTTGTCTATTATTTGATATTGATAATGATGTATTTGAATTTCAAAATACATTTATCAAATTTATCAAGTTACGACTTACGCAATTAGAAAATTCTCAAAAACTTACTAGTAAAAATAATTGATCGATTTGGCTCATCTTCAAACTTAATCAAAGTACTCGCCTATTTAGAAAAAGTATAATTATATTATGATTTGTGACTTCAAAATATAAATTCGCGACGTGAATTCAAACCATTCAACAAATTCCTGAGAAACTTGAAAAATTATAAATTTTTAGTGGAAATTGAAATTTTTACATGCAATATTATATAGTATTGACAATATTGATATTAAAATTTACAATATAAGATAGCAATAGTTACCATCATCGATGGAAAAAAATATAGTAACTATTGCCATCAATAGATGATACACAGTAAAAAATTTTTCGTCATTGTGTAGAGTGTTAAAATTTGTGTGTTGAATATTACACTCTAGTGTGTAGAATTTAACACTCTCATGTGTTAATTTAATGATTTAACACACTAGAATGTTAAATTCTACAGACTTAAGTGTAATATTCAACACACAAATTTTAACACTCTACAAAATGACGAAAAATTTTTTACTGTGTATTTATTACCAAAATATTTTTATTTGACAAGATATATTGCCATTTCGTAATCATGGACATTTTTAAAGAGATAAGCTTATTCCGATGTTTCACTCATCGAGACCTGCCATTGGAGTAATCATGTGAATTTTTCATATTTTTACTAATTGTTAGAATTTAGTTATCAATTATAATCTTTAAGTTATTTTGGAAAATATCATAAAATTTTAATTTTAATTTTAATGAAAAATTTTTCCACACACCCACCACAACTTTGGAATCGGAATAATGGACCGCATTGACCCGTAACCGTGTTGACAAGCCCGATTATAATTTTATGTAAATTCCAACATAAGTACCTCTGTAACGGGCAGATTTCTAAAGAAATTTACCTAAAGAACTATTTGAAAACAATATTGAATTCTTTAAATACACGATGGTAACCATTACAATCATAATGGTAACCATTACTATCATAATGGAAACTATTACTATCATGATGGTTATTATTACTATCGTGATGGTAATAGTTATCATGCAAGATTTTAACCAATGACATAAAACTAAATAATATTTAAATTATTATCGGCAATGGCAATCATTAAAAATAAATAATAGTAATCATTACCATAAATTTCTCATCGTGTATTGCTTCGGAATTGGATTGATTAAAAAAAAAATCAATAGAAGAAAAAATCAATGGTAGCAAACAGCGAAAAAGTAATATTTTACACAAATTAAAATAAAGTGACACTTATAAATACCATATATGTAAACGTTTTATAAAAGGTTAATAATAAATAGTTCTTTGATGACCTTTTTCACGTTAAACAAATCATTGAATAAAATATAACGCAATTAACGTGATAAAAAATTTTATAATTATCACTTTTATTGTTTATTATTATTATTAGAGTACTTATTCAAAATTCATAACCATTTACATAAAAAATGTGTTTATAAAATACGTAGCGCCCGTTTGCAAAATTATACTTTTACAAATTTTATATTTCGAACTGAACAGAGATTGTTTTAAAAAAACTTTTTTATTTTTACATTATTACTTTTTCTCAGTTAATTCAGTGAAAAACTATTTTCATGCATATTTTTTTAGCTTCAGTAGTGCGAATATATTAGTAGCAATAAAAAATTTTATTGAATCAAATAAAAAGTATAATTAAATAATATCGATATACATTTGAAGTTTAATCAAATATTTACTTAATGTGATAAAATGTCCATCAAATAAATGTATTCATTTGAATTACACAATCATTCATTAAAATTTTTTTTTATGTAACACATATACGTTGTAACTTCATAAGTACTCGTTTAATTACATACATAGATGTACATTTTTTGTCCACGACTCTTGTTACTTCCATAATACTCTCCCTGGTGGATGATTGTAGAAATAAACGAAACTAAATATCCTATAGTACTTTTTAGCATCCATGCGGGAATGTAGAGACAGATAGAGAGAGAGAGAGAGAGATGTCACTTATCCTTACGTGTGCGTGAAAAGTAGACTCAACTATAGATGACCAGATATCATTCATTTTACCCCTCCTAACTATAGCTCGAAAATCCAAGTTTCGCGGTTGGTATTACAAATAGTATTTTTCTTACCTAGGGCAGGAAAATAAGAAATGTCTCAGATTACATGTAATTGTTGACCGAGGCGAAGCCGAGTGGTGTCCGTGGAAGTCCGTGGTGAGAATACTATTTTTCTCCTCGACGGAGGCGGAAAGCGGCATTTTCATTTAGCGCAGCGGGCGGAAAATTGACGCTTTCCGTCCGGAGGGAAGAAAAATTTTTTTCAACTTGTAATATATCAATGTAACATAATAAAACGGAAGTATCACAATGCAGACGTAAAGTATCCCAATATCGATTCACCGAAAAGCAAGCGGGTTATGATTATTATCCGGTTAAAAATTAATAGTAAAATGTCCTAAATCAGGCAATTAACAGAGGCACACAAGCGATAAGCTGCTAACGTAAAAAATTTTTTTCGTCTTAAAATGATTGAGTAGCTGTCTACCATATGCGGTGTTAATTGCTTTCTTTTAGACATTATATCCCTATTTTTTTCCCCCTCGCTTATAAATCTACTTGTGCAGTTTCCGTGAAACGGGACGAATGGGCTAGCTTTTGCCTATACAGATATACACTCACATATCTAACTTGCGAGACCACATCGAGTGGCTAATTCGTCAACGGTGCAACTCTATCCGGTCTTCATATATGTATTAGTATTAGTATTACATATATATGATAGTCATCTATATTATTAAGAGAATAAGCAAAATTTTGTGGCCAGTGTATTTATATGGTAAAATGGGTTTTTATGGTTAAATTTGGTATCGTTGGAAAAGTCTTGACCTTGTGCCTTTTCATGGTTTCATATCATTCTCACCAATAGTCAATTTATGATGATAAGTATTTAGGCTGCATTCGAAAATATTTCTATCTCTAGATAACATAATTAAGAAATGACCTTGTATCTCGTGAACTATTGACTTTTTTAAAGATATAACCTCATCCCAATGTTACACTCATTGAGACCTTTCATTTGAGTACCCACATCAATTTTTCATATATTTATATGTATTATATATATGTATATATGAAAAATATATCAAAATGCATGTGGGTACTCAAATGAAAGCTCTTGATGAGTGTAACATCGGGATTAGACAAAAGTCATTATTTAATAAAGCAAAATTTTATTTATTTATAGGTCAAGGCAGTCACATAGTGACTGCAAGGTTACTAGTATTCATAGTATCGGTAGAAATTCGTATACAAGTAATGAAGAATTAATATATATACACGAATAAACCAATATGTACTAATACTGAAGCATCTAAAACTCTTATACACAGAGATCTTTCTGTATAGTCATTGCGTGAATGTGAGGAGAAAAATATTTCGACGGAATAAAATTTACGAGCGACACGCGACAAAACCTAAAGCTTAACTATAATAAATATTTGCATCTATTTCTTTTGTTGATATTTTTTTTGACTTTAACAATGTATGGATTTATATTGTGTATACACACATATGATATATGTAATATAATAATAAAGGAGATATAAGATATATATTTATCCTTCACTTTTATTCTGTTGATATGTTGTGTATAAAAATAAGACCAGTTATATGATACATCTAATAATAAAATGACAAGTCATTTGCGTGATGATATAATTAAAAATTTTAATGAATATGTATGTATAAATAAATATATATTGAAACAGAACACAAAGCTTAATAATAAATATATATAGATGTATATACGGAGGAATATTAGATGAAAAACATTCACCTGTCACAAAAGTTGATTACTACTTTCAAACTGTCTGTATGAGTAAATTAAAACCCTCTAATCTCAGTAACCCGCGTGGCTCCTTGTCGACAGCCTACTAATTTTATCTTCCGGACATTCCTTGCCACCCTGAACTGACAGCAGCTCAAATTAGTCAGCTGATTAGTCAACAGTAAAGTTCTGAGGATGCAATTTTGTCGGCAACTTCCAAGAAGGAAATTTACTCTTTTTTTTTTTTTCATATAATTAAAAAAGCAAAAAATTAATTCAAATGAAAAACGGATGAATGAAAATTGTTAATGGTCTTGAAAATGAGGAAAAAGTTGTTAATAGAGTGAATATCATCAATCGGTGGGTACTGTGACAAATTTTTTTTTCTACTTCCGTAGACTTCTTTACGTTGCAACGAGGAAAAATTTATTTCTGAAATTACTTCATTATAGAATTTTAATTATTTTTTTTATCGTTTTATATTTTAGCTGTGGATATTTCAAACATTAAGTTAAAAAGTTTGGAAAATTCAAAAGTGCACGACTCATAATCCCATAATAAAATTGAGATGAAATGTATGTGAAACCAAACTATTCGTGATGTGATTGGTCGAATATATCATATGCATGAAAATATATGCAAAGTCTATAGTCAAGGCGCGCGCTTGCGCAGGCAAATTTGAATTCTAGTGCTCATTTAATTATGAAATATAAAAAAAAAAAAAAAAAAAACTTAAGTCGTTCAAAATTAATTGCCGAAAAAACAGCTGTAGTAGGAAGGTACTGCACAAGCGCCCCTGGTGTAATAAAATGTACATAATATCTATAGATATAGATATATCACCATCCATGTTAATTTTACATGGATATATATAGATAAATACAGTCTTGTAGTTTTCGTTTTTTATTAATTGCAATTAAACGACACTGAATTAATTAATCATTCGCATTCAGTGACCTACAATCGTCGATTAGAATTTAAAAAAAAAAAATTTAACTCAAATAATGGATTTTTTCACAAGTTACAGTGTTTCCGGGTTTCACACATGACGGACAGGAAAATTTTTTGACCTATTTTGGTGTTTTTTTTCCAATTCTATTGCAGTAAATCAATTTTTAAAAAGTATGAAATTAATCTCCATTAAATTATCTCGACAATAGTATGCAAAATATCTTGATTCCGTGAACTAACAAGGCTATAATAATAAAAATAGTCGCCAAAATGAGGCGAAAAAAATTTTTCGATCGTAAAGCACTCTCTGATGCTTCGCATCATGAGTCGTGCAAAATAAAGATATTTTTTTTTTGTAATAATACAAAAAATATATAAAAGAATGAGACAATGAAGTTTGATTTTTTAGAAAAAATAGTAATTTATGTCATTAAGTTGTAAAAGAGCGATTTTCCGACAACTTCAATGTTGCGACATGAGTAAGATTTGTGGCACAAATTTACACCCGTTTTCGTAAATTACCATCACAAACTTTAAAGCAAATATCGTAAAATCAATATTCTCGAATCTTCTCTTAGCTAATGAATAACACTCAATATTTTTTGTCATTTATCGCTCGAAGATCTCAAAAATTCACCAATCCCAAGCGGCACAAAAATTTTTTTGGTGATGCTTTGTTTAATTTAAGTTGACAATTACAAATTTCTGACTTCTTGTTGAATAAAATCTCCCAAAAAGTCAACAATTTTTTGTGACGCTTGGGATAGAAAAGCTTTCGAACGTTTCAAAACGAAAAAAGCGAAAAGTTCCAGAGATGGCCTGCCGGTTGACCGTTTTTCAGATTTTTTTAACGGCAAGTTAAAATAATTTTAGTAAAAAAAAAAAAAGACTGTTTTTGAGTTTTGAAAGTCAAGAATTGTGACTGATTTCTCTAACACATAGTCTTTTTTCATATAATTTTAAGGTACACCTATACATATACAAAAAATGTAATGTATTTTTCTAAATGATGAAAAGTGAATGGAGTTTGTTTAATTCATTAATTAAAAGTTTTTATATCTCATTACGACCATCTTTCATAAAATTTTAAATTTCGAAAAATCATTAAAAGTTTTCGCAATTTTTAGGTTCCTTTACTTTTTTCTAATGATGTAAATATGTAATAGCTAGGTTTTATTCTTTTAATAAATAAACACGAGTCCTCAAACTTTCAATTAATAATTTACTCATATCATAATTTAAACTGAAACAATTTATATATTATTCAATTTTATAACTTTACTTCTTATATGATCTGTATCTTATCATAAAATTAAAAAAAAACAACATATTTTCTTAAATAAAAATTGGTGATTCAATTTTTGAGTTTAATTTCAGTGTAGTTGAATCTAGCTGATGAAATTATGAATAATCGATGTCTTATCAAGTTTTCAGCGAGAATCATAGATAAGAAGTATAACGCTCCAGGTAAATTCAATCTATTACCGATATAAATTTGTAAAAAAAAAAAATCATCACTAGTATATCCTTTTCTGTCGACGTTTCCGGATAACAAATTTCCTTTCTTCCTCAAGTCTTATAATTTCATTTTAAATAAAAGTGTGAGATCTCTGCAAGCAAAATTTTTTTTCTGTTTAAATTATTATTATTAATATTTAGCAAAAATTTAAATGATTTTTTAAAAAAGATAATGAAGATAAATAATAGAAGAAAAAAACTCGGTTTTTATAGTCATATTTGAAAGCAAGTTGAGAAGGGTTATCAAAAACCAAAAAAAAAAATATTATTAGTTTAATTTAACGGATATAATAAACGGGTGGTGTTGTCTTTGAGTTAATATATGCATGTGTATTTTATAGAGAGTAGAATGAGCGCGCAATAGTCCGTGAAAGTTGACTGGTGGAGAGACCGCAAGATGAGGGATGTTGCCGTGCCAACTATGTTAATTAAAATGCATTACTAGCTCCTGCATAGCCCTAGAGTACTCGGAAAGGGACAAAAACCATTTCAGCAGATAAAGAAAGGAATAGAAGAGAAGACAGCGCAGAATAATGAATGAGAGTTGGAAGGTAAGGGTAAAAGAAAACGAAAAAGAAAACAAGAGGAAGGCCATAGAAGTAGCTGTGAATATAACCAAGAAACGGCTGCACGACCCAAATGAAACCTTCCTGATGGCTAATAACATGTCCCGGGCATGACAAACGTATGCTACTCAACCATCCCATCATTTTCTTCTTTTATTTCTCAACCCCCTTTTATTTCTCTTCCATTCTCCGCTAATATTATATTACATTAGTAAAAGGACTTTTGCTCACCATCACCATCATCACCAATGTCTTTGACACCGTGACATTCTCGAGCTTTGCATCTTGCACACTAAAATTCCAATGCATTTCTTTAATTTCTTCTTTAAAAATTTCTATTATTATTTTTTTAATTACTCGTTATAATTTGTTTAATATTGTTTTACACTATTGTATAAAAATTTTTTGTATTTACCTTGGAGGGCCGCAAGGAGTCTCGACTCCATGGCCTTAATAAATAAAAAATAATAATAATTTATAAAAAAAAATGCACTTATATCAAGTGATAAATTTCCAAAAATCCTGATAATTTTAACAGTTCATGAGAAGATATTCGAAAATCAAATAAGAAAGTTTTCTCGTCCATCAATTTATCTGCTGCATGAGTTCATGTGAAAAACTCGACAATCGATCTGATTATTTTTCTATTAGCTCAAGATTTTTGTAAGATAGAGTACTATTGACTTTCATTCTTATAATCTTTATCTGTAAATTAAAACAGTATCAGATAATTGTTTTTGAAAGAACGAATAACTAACTTTACTTTGTTTCTTAGCATAGTAAGTAGAAAAGTTACACGTGAGACTCTCAATTCCGTTAGCCAAAGTGACGAATAGTGCAAGAACCGCTAAAAAAAACTGACCCATAAAATCTAACAAAAATGGGGATATTAACTTTGGTTAGTAAAATAAATTTCCTGGTAAACGTTTTTGTTATCATTTGAGGAGCCACTTATTACTTATTAGCAGTTTTTGTTGATGATAACGGTTTTTAACCATACGATTTTGAAGGACAGTCGCATTCATAATTATCCGAGTTAAAAAATTAAAATAGAATGAAAGTAATTTTTTTTTTAATAGATAAAAAATGAAAATTTTTTACTACTTAATATATTTTTTGTAATTTTTGTAATGATTAATTTAAAAACACCAATTGATTTTATAAAAAATATTTTAAGCTTTATTTATCTATAAAAATATATTTTACTAATAATAAATTTATGTCAAATTTATGAGACCGATATTATAAATTTTTGATTTTTTAAAAAATTATATTGAATTGACTAATTTTATTTTTTATTATTGAAAAAAAAAACCAGGTAATTTATTTGAGAATGATGTTTTGCAATCATCGACTTTATAGTTAGGTTTGATAGAATTTTCTCTAACTAGGCTGCGAATATCCTGAGTTGTCAGAAAAGCAGACTCTAAATTTTCATCAGCAGAAGATGAGTCAGAATTCCTATAAACATCAGCAGCATATAAGTTAGAATTCCTATGAACATCAGCATTCGAGATATCGCAATCATCTTGATGTTCTTGAAATTCTAGAAAATCCATTCGACTAGATTGTTGATCATTTTCTATATTTTCATTTTGAGTACTAGTTATCAGAGGGTTAATTAAATCAACGTCATCATCCTCAAAATTTTCATATTCTTGAATTAATTCTTGATCACTAATGATTGTTCTGTCAATCGCGTCTGACACTCGATTATCATCAACAAGTTCTTCTGGGATTTGAGTAATGACACCATTTGGAAACTCTAACTCTGAATTAACTTGATTGTTGATTTTTGTGTTGTTAGACGAACACTTTGGCGAATGTGCCGATGGAATTTCACTCAATTCTGTAGAATCTTCCAATTTTTTGTTAGTTTCAAAATAATCATGATCCAAAAGCTGGCTATTGTTAGGAAAAGAATCATTTAACAACGAAATGATTTCAATAGGTTCTTCTTCAAGAGGTTTAAGTATTTTAATAAATTTATCAGGAACTTGAGTAGTTTCTTTTTCATCTAGCTTGCGTTTCCTATTCAACTTTTCTTTACTTTCTGAAGATTCTTTAGACTCATCTAGATCTGAAAGTTATAAATTTTTTCATTAGAATCAAATAGTTTTCACTAGCTCTCATGAATTTCAAGAATCATTATAATTTAAAATTTTTTATGATTTAAATTGTGTAAAAAGTTTATTAAGATTATAAATATATCATGTTTGCACCAACTTACTTTTTTCATTCAATATTTCAACTTTTTTATTACTCTCCTTTGGATCAGAGGCAGCTTGTGAAAAATTTTTATTTGGTATCTCGACTTGCACGTTACTTATAATTTTTATACCTTTACCACTTTGGCTGGAATCTAAAAATAAAAAAAAAATCCTTGCAAATCATCATCTTTACAAGCAATTAAAGATTAAAATATTATTGAATAATTAACGTCTACAAAATAAATAATTTAAGTAAGATCAGACCTTTTTTAGATTGCGTATTATCTAAAATATCTTGATTATTTGATTTGTCAACATTTTGATTTTTCGATGATATTTTCTTGGATACATCTAAAACACCCAAAATATCTTCAAACCTCTTTTTACGGCGAACTTCTGCACGCGACTGTGTACTTGGAACTAGATATAAAAATCATAAGTTTTAAATTAATGTCGATAATTTTTCAACGCCATCCGTACATTTCAAAGTTTTTAATCAGTTTATAAATATAAAGAATAATTATTATAAACTTAATAAATTGAAATAAGGCCTTATCATTTAATTTTTCACCATTCTTAACTAATTATAATTAAATAAAATTTCTAAATAAATTAGAATAAGAATTATTTTAATAGAAGAAAAGTTTTAAATAATATAATTCAGATTGAGTTCATGATAATTGATTTTATTTTTTATGGTATTAGTTTGTATCAATTGTATTTCATTATAAAATGAATAAATGAGCTTCTCTTTTAATCTAATCAGCATAATTGATCCTGAAACATTAGCTATGCACTTAGAGCAAACTCAAACAAAATTTATTTAATAAATCAAAATTAAACTAGTTAAGGATGTACGAGAACTGTGATAACTTTAAAATAAAGACTTGAATTTTTTTTATTATGTGTATATGTTTTAAAAACGTACAAAAAAGTTTGAAAATTTGAATGGAGGTAACCCAGGTGTTTTAATAAATAAATAATTGGTCTTATAGAGTAACATCTAAACATTGACACGTTCTTACATAATTAAAAGTAGAAATGATGATTGAAAAAAAAAAAAAAAAAAAAAAAAATGCATACTTAATTAAATAATTTAACCAAAAAATTTATATTCAAAATAAAAATACATGTAGCTACTAGCTAATGTTAAATAAATAGCTAGGGTAAAAGACCCCATTAGTGGCAGGGACCCTATTACTGACACTTTCTTTGATTTTGGTACTTATTCAATTAATGAAATCATTCATTTCAATAATGAATCTATTATTTCTAATCTTTAAGACCTTTAGATCAAAAAAATTTTTAATTTTTATTCCAAGTAGAACATTTTTTCATTGAAAGAAAAAGCGCCACTAATAGGGGTTAAAGGTGCCACTAATGGGGTCTTTTACCTTATATACTATGAAAAATCGAGCTGTTACTGTTTTTGTATTTTTTAATGACTGAAAAGAAAATAATTTATACATATAATACTGAGTGAAAAAAAAAATATTTTAAATTTAAGTAGTAAAATATCTAAACTACTCTATAATAGTTTTTGTTTTTAAATATTAAAATTTATGTAAACAATATATCGACTTAACAACGTATTTTTCGTATTATCAATAGCTTTACAGCATATTCGAACGTTCTCGTTAGCGTTCAGTTAATTAATTTACATTATATTAAAGAAGGTTCAGTTTTGCTCGAAAAGAAAACTTTTCTTTTTACTTAACTTACGTTTCTTTTCTAATTTTTCATCTTCGATATCTTTTGATATTTTATTCCTAGAATCTTTTTGAACTGCCGAAACAGTATTAGCAGATGATTTTTCACTTTCATCATCACTGTGATTTTGAACAACCGAGTTGACTTCCTGATTTAGATCTGAAATTAGTCTTTTAATTATTAATCTATTTTTTTAAAATATTTTTTATTTAACCTTAGCAAATTTTTATAATGAAAAAATCAAAATTTTTTTTAGATAAATTATCAAAATTTTTAATGTTGTTTATTAATAAAACTTACTTTTGTTCTTCAATTTTGGTAGCTCAGCTCTTGATAATTTTTCAGAATGTTTCGAAGTAGCTTTTGTTGACTTTCTACTTCCAGCTTTGCTATAATTTGCAAGATCCGACTCTTTATTTTTGTTTCGATCTAAAAATTATAAATTTTAAATAAATTTCCAGTATTACAATAATTTTTTATTAAACTTACATGTTTTATTCTGTGTCCCAATATCTTTTTTATCTTTCGATAATTTTATAACAGCCTCCTTTGGATTCTTTAAAACATTTTCACTTGACGACTTTCCACATTCGTTTTGCTGATTAGTTTCACCATTAAGTTTCTTATTTTTGTTTATGTCTGAAAATTTATTTTATAAAAACAATTATAACAAAACAGTAGAGCAAAATCCTAATTGTTTAGATTTTGAGCAGTATGAGTAACAATGAAAGTTAATTTTTACAATAGTAAAAAGCCTGGATCCTACCAGACTTTCCGCTCTAATCTCAAGAAACATATTTTGCAATATTATTAATAACACTGTTTATTTATTAATTTTTTAATTTTTTCTAGGCATCGCCAAATAAATTAATTATTTTGATTTTTGTTTAATTTTCGAGCCAAAATTTCAGAATTTAAAATTTATAATTCATATATTATAATTTAAGAAATATATTAATTGTTGTATAATGCCGATTGGCGTTCAAATGAATGAATAAATAAATAAATAGTTTCAAGCTTTTATTCTTAAAAAATTTGTAAATATTCAATTGTATAAATTTAAATCACATAATATTCATACTTGCCTGTTCTTTTGATATCAGTTGTCGACATCGCCTGAGATTTTTGCCTAACTTTTTGCGAAGCTTTAACATCAACCCATCTATTTTCACTAACTGGAGTATCACATCGAGATAACTCTAGACGAAGTTCTAACTTTTTTTGAGGAACATTTACTTGACCATCAATTATTTTTTCAGAAACAGGTTGATTTTCTTTCTGACGAACATGATCAAGCGCACCTTTTCTCTGATCTTCATTTATTTCTACCGTTTTTTGTACTGTTTTTCGTTTCTTTTGTGGTGAATCATTCCAAAATCGATTATGAACTTTTATTATTGAATTGCAATATTTTTTGGTAGAGCAGAATAAAATAGCACCCAATATTTCTACACAACGAACCATCCTCCTATTTTTTTCCCTGAGAGTTATCTGCAGAGCGTAATACTCTTTATCACTAATTAATTTTAAATTTTGATCCTGTTTATTCGGATAATATTCAATTATAATCATGTTTGGTTCCAACAGATCTTCTGTATCAAATGTAAACTTATGATACAAGAATGATTTACCGCCAGCAGCTTTAATGATAAGTCCATAATTATTACACTGTTTGGTTGAAAAAAATATAAAATTATAACCATCAAATATTCTTCTCCTATCGTCTGTTGAGTACAAAGGTGCATCTTTAAATTCTTCTGGAAGACAAGCATTTGTTATTATAAAATCTTCAACTTCAGGCAATTTAATATTTTGTTTAACAGAATGTAGAAAGTAGTCCCAATATTTTTTGTCGGTAATCGGCAGCCCATCAATAACTGCTAATATAAATTTAGGTGTTATTCTATTGCACATAGATAAATAATGTGTACATTTGCTGTTACATTCATTGAAGACTGTACCACCGATATCTTCAATAGCTTTAACTAATTTTTTTTTATTATCATGGTCATGACCACAACTTACAATACCTATTTTAGTATAATTTAATGTCCAGATATTCTTATTGCTACTAAACTTTATTTTATCACCTGGATTTAATTGAAAAGGTTGCGACGGTATTAATTTTATCTCCGTATCTCTGATAACATACGTTGAATATCTCGATCCTTGATCTGTTATTTCACAAATCGAATTATCCGTATTGCTATTTTCAGAGTAATTGCGGCTATTTTTGGTGTTTTGGTAAACAGTTATTTTAGCATGGTGTCGACTTATTGTTTGATCAGATGTTAAACACAAATCAGAAGATGGATTACGACCAATTTGAATTTCTTTTTTTTGTAAAGTTATATACACAACCATTCCATTTGGATGCACCAACGACCACATTTTGGAATTAATTTATTATCAATTTTACTTAAAACATTTCATGCAAAAAACATAACAAAAACTTTATAATCTTTACATTTAATAGGTTAGTTCGCAATTTATAGTTTGTTGCTTTTTCCGGAATTTGAATGTGAGACCTCTATTCAACTAATGTCGGTAAGGTAAATTATTAATGTTCTTAAGATCGGTATTAAAGTATGACACATTTAAAAAAATAAAAAAAAATATGATTCTGAAATTGGAACATTTGTTAATTTTTTAAAATTTTATAACAAATAAATTATAGCAGTAAAAAAATTAGAAAAAAAATTCCACATGCAGAAATTGCAAAATGATACTGAAGTCAGCTGACAACTATCAATTTAAAAATTTTTTTTTTCAAATCAATGATAAAAAAAAATGCTTCTAAAAATTTTCACTAATAGTTCTTTTTTAATTTCCATTTGCGGAATTTTTTATGACACTGAAATTAGCAGACACGACGGTTTTTTTATTTTTCTTGAAAAATAAACAAGGTGTAAAAAATTATTTAAAAAAATTTCATTTTTAATTTTTAAAAGCTCTGAAATGTGATATTTTTTAAATAATTTTTTTTGTGATAAATTAATTTGTTAAAAAATTTTTAAAAATTATTAGATGTCTTTCAATTTCAGTGTCATAATTTTTTATTAAATTTTTTTTTTCATAATTTAATTGCTATAAAATTCTAAAAAAATTTGTTATGTCTATCAACTTCAGTGTCTTAATTGTAAAATGTTTTAAGTTCAATCATTTGAAAATAATTTTTTTGTTAAATAAAATCCAAACAAATTAAAATGTCTGCTAATTTAAGTATCATTTAAAAAATAAACATAACAGAAAATGCATGAAACTTCGATTGTAATACAATTTATGCTTACTTAAATTTCTTATCTCATTCAATAATTTAGATATTTTTTAAAAATATTTGTGTTGTAAAAAAATAACTTTCTAACTTAAGATACTTTTTAACTTTTACACAAAAAATATTATTATTATTATTACTATTATTATTGTTAATTTTAGTAACCTTGAATAATAATTATATAAGAATTAGAATTTCCTTAGTCTATAAAGAAACACTCTCTGTATAATAAGCATTAACATTTAATTTTGTATACTTGTTACAAAGTATTATATGGGTTATACATATCTCTCATATTTATTTTAACATAAATGCATTGTCGGACAGATACAATAAAAAAATTTATATTCAAGTGTAATAAGATTTCAAAACATTCTATTTTATAAAAACGAACATACATGAAATCACTCATAAAGCACTATTATGTAAAAAATTCGTTTATCGATTCGAGTATTTTGACACATTAATCATGTTTGTTAGGAGCTGTGGTTACTGACCCTTAATTTAATTGAGTATTGTTATTTCAAAGTTTTTAGCACTTTATGATAGTTAAATTGTAGATTTAATAAAGCTGTAATTCAAAATGAATAAACTATTCGACACACAAAAAGTGAACAACCTTTTTTGATTTAATTCGTAAACAATCAATTTGAAAACGAAAAAATGTTTGACCATTTTTTCGTCTAAAAAATGTTGTATACTTTTTTTAATATTCATAAGCATAAGAAATTAAATAGCCTTAACATGGCTTATAAGTTAATAAGCAATAATTGATTAAATTGCATTGTCAGTAAAATTAAAAAAATTACTGAACTTAAAAATAACACAAAATTCAATGAAAAAAAATACGTTTTTAATAAAATCCTTTTTTGGCCATAATATCAAATTCTATTTCCAATGAAGCATTTCTCATTACTTCAGCGTAACTTTGAGAAATAATTTTTTTGTCGTTTTCACCTAATGACTCCCATTCATCTGCTAACTGGTTCATTAAAGCTTTTCTCAAGTCGTCACCTTCTGAGATTGGTGATTTTTTATCTTCAGCGATCCACTTTTCCCAAATACGTTTAGCGTCTTCACTGAAATTAAAAATTTAAAAAATATATTAATTATTTTTTAAAAATATATCTGTAACAAACATTATGTCTATTTATTATTTTCAATAAAAACAAAGTTGTTTTTTTGTTTCCGTTAATAATAAGTGATCGTAAAAAAAAAAAATCAAATAAAAAGAATATAATAATAAAAAAAAGTTACAAGCGACATTATAATCTATATTATTAAGTAGATAAGGGGCATTCCATAGTGACTAGTGGGACATTTGACTCTAGAATTCCATCAATTATAAGTTATAATTATGGGACTGAAACTTATACTACAGTAAAATTTATCTTATAATATATAATAGAAGAATAACTAAATAACAACATCCCTTTGTCAAAAACCTCCATTACTTTTTAAGTTTCTCGTAATTATCATTTGACTGAGTGTGACTGGTGGGACTAAGAAAAATCCTTCTCTCTTACCAAAGGTATACTTAAAGTCCAATTTCAGTTCAACCACTAAACTTTTAAAAAATACTTCCCTCTCAATACAAAATTTATCTTACAAACATTGAATATTATGAAGAATTAGACTGATTACCTACGTAAAAACAATTAAAATAATTTTTTTTATTGTGACTGGTGGGACAGGCATTTGTGACTGGTGGAACAAGTTCAAAATGTGTACATGAAGTTGTTTATTAAAAAGACTTTTATATTATTTCAACCTTAGAAACATTATTGTTTATATATTTAACTATAAATTATTTATGATATTAAAAAAAAAACTAATTAAAAAACACAAATAAAGGATTTAGCATGCTGACAACACGATCTTGATAAATTTAGGTGTTAATTAATAACGAACATAAGAAAATTTCTTCTTAAAACTATAATAAAAAATATGTTAGTTAATAAAAAACATAAAATGAATTTTTTCTTATAACTATTAAAACAACATTTGACCCGGATACAAATTAGTATGGCTGAAAAGTTACTAGGAGAGAAAAACCGATTTTTTTTATTGATTAAAAAAATTTTTTTTTACAAATTAGTAAAATATAAACTTTTAATAATAAATTAGGACTAAATTAAAATGGATTAGAGAATTTTTTAAATTTTAGTCATTTTCCCATTTCACATGGAATGCCCTATAAGCAAAATTTTGTGGCCAGTGTATTTATATTTATATGATAAAATGAGTTTTTATGGTTAAAATTTGGTATCGTTGGAAAATTTTTGACCTGGAGTTGTGCTTTTTCGAGGTTTCATGTCATTCTCACCAATAATCAATTTATAATGATATTTAAGCTGCATTCGAAAATGCTCTATCTCTAGGTACATAATTAAGAAATGACCTTGTATCTCGTGAACTATTGACATTTTTAAAGATATAAGCTCATCCCGATATTACACTCATCAAGACCTTTCATTTGAGTACCCATATCAATTTTTCATATATTTATATATTCTATACATATGAATATATGAAAAATAAATCAAAAATGCATGTGGGTACTCAAATGGAAGCTCTTGATGAGTGCAACATCGGATGAGCTTATATCTTTAAAAAGATCAATAGTTAAGAAATGACATTGTATCTTGTCAACTGATGACATTTTTAAAGATATAAGCTTATCCCGATGTTACACTCATCGAGACCTTTCATTTGAGTACCCACATCAATTTTATATATATTTTATATATTTATATATATTATATATATGTATGTATGAAAAATATATCAACATGCATGTGGGTACTCAAATGAAAGCTCTTGATGAGTACAACATCGAGATGAGCTTATATATCTTTAAAAAGATCAATAGTTAAGAAATGACATTGTATTTTGTCAACTAATGACATTTTTAAAGATATAAACTTATCCAGATGTTACACTCATCGAGACCTTTCATTTGAGTACCCACATCAATTTTTCATATATTTTATATATTTATATACATTATATATATGAAAAATATATCAACATGCATCAGGATTAGCTTATATCTTTAAAAACGTCAATAGTTAAAAAAGCAGAGTGCAATTTAACAAAATTCATTATTTAATAAAGCAAAATTTTATTTCTTTATAGTTCACAAGTCACGGCAGTCACATAGTAACTGCAAGGTTCCTAGTAATAAACAATGCAAGTTACATTAAAAACAAGAGAAACTGGCTTTCAGTCGCATTTCATCGAGGTATTTCTGAATAATTTTGGCACGAGAAACATTAATCAAAGTATAGACTACATGCACACATTGAATCGCGAGTGATTCACTGTTACGACATCATCAAAAACCCTTGGCATTGCTTAGACGGTCATGTATCGTAGCTCATAATAATTATCCACTTGACTTATTTTTACAAACGTATGTCATGCATCAATAAAATAAAAATAAGACAATATGATATAAAAATTACCTGTACATCTTTGAATCAGCGCATGTATCTTCGCGTTCTTTAAGCTGAATACTACGTTTCTCAATATTGTTTAATGCTGCTTCCTTGCTTGACGGATCAATATGTAAATCACGTCGTTGATAAATTTTTTTCTCCCTCAAAAGCTCTAAACGATTTCGCATGTCTCTCAAGCGCAGAGTCTCTTCCCAAAGATGTTTCAAGGATGCACGACTTTCTTTTACCTCAAGGTCTTCAATTTTCTTCTGCAAATCATTGTACATAAGATACAACACCATCATATCTGAAGAATTAGTGATCGTCGTCAGGGGACCTTTCTCTTGTTCCGGGTAGTCAGACGCAGTTTCCTTTGAATTATTCATTTCTTCACCGGGATTACTTTCTTGATTGTCAACGTTTTCACTCGAAATGAAATCAACTAAATCGTTTCCTTCTTGATTTTCCAAATTACTTTTATTATTCATACCGTCATCTGAAGCCTCCACAGCTGATATTTCGTCGCTCATAGCTTGTTGTTCATAAATGTCATGTGTATGCCCAGCAGTATCAAAAACATTTGTGTTTTCAAGACTTCTGTGAGCGTAACGTTCTTTAAATTTTCTATCAGGCACAAAAGCGGGATCTTTCTTCGAGTAATCCATTCGATCGGACATTGAATATTCACGATTTTCATTGAAAGCATCTGCTCTTTCGTCAAACGCTTTTTCATTTTGTTCATTAGAGTAATCCATTAGTGATGATTTATAATTATAAGGAGTATTACAATTGTTTTTAAATGGCGAGTCTGATCTTCTTTTTTTTAGATAATTTGAATTATCAAAAGACAATCGGGATAAATTACGAGTGATTGGCTCAGCGATATTATGTAATTTCGAATCGACACGTTCTGTTTCGGCAGGATTAGTAAAATATGATTTTAATCGGCGATGAATATTAGGATTATACAAGCTCAATTCTGCGCGTTTTTCTTTTAATTTTTCTTCCAACACCTCCAATGGTATCTTGTCTTTTGTAACTTTACGTGCTTTTAATTGATCACACTCTCGTTTATATGCTTGTTCTTCGTTTCTTAAGAGCACTTGGAGTTTATTGCGCCTTGAGTTGAGTGTTTCTGCTTTTTTTATATTATCCCAACGAATTGACTTAACATCAACGTTCCAGGTATTGAACTGTTTGGTCTTTTGAGATTCACGCTCAAAATATTGGGCAGTTTGACTGTAGTAATTGAATTTTTGATCTGATATATTTCGTTTGTGAGCTGCTAATTGATATCTTTTTTCAGATAGTGACCTAAATAAAAAATATAAATTCAATTAATATAAATTTATTATTTGTCATCTAATTATTTTTATACATACTAATAACTAAAAATAAATTAAATTAAGCGAATGGATAATAATTAGGAAAAGCAAGCATAGAAAGTAGGGAATAATTAGAGAGATTGAATAGTTATTAAAAAGAAGAATAGAAACTAAGGAATTAAGCAGAAGATAATAATCGTAGATATGAGAAGTTTGTGATGGCGTCCTAGAAGACGTCGATCAGCTATTTTTGTACTCTGATTTCGTGACGTCATACTCCGAAAATATAAAGTTTTTGGCCGCAACAGAAGGAGGAGGTAACTTAGTCACGGCCCTGGCGAGAAGTCCAGGTCTCGATCTTTCCTGACTTGAGAAAACTACAATTTTCCAAGCAAACCACCAAATAATAAATTCAGTGTAGGCAAGCTAATCAGTGCGCTAACCAGTGTTGAAGCTATCACGAGTTTAAACTCTTGTATCTCTTTCTTCATTTTAAATATTTTATACTAATATTATAATATTATAATTATAATTATATTTAAAATTCGTATTCTAAATAAGTATAATTTATTTTCGGAATCATGATCCCAGAAGTTATTGAATAAATTTTATTAAATATTTTAAATAAACAAATATAATTTAGTCTTTTTTTAAATTAGTGATTATTTGAACCGTCAGGATTGAATTTGGTTTTAAAGCTAAGAAGACAAGTATTTAGATAACGCAAGGTGATATTTAAAGAAGAAAAATAAAATAGGAGGGCAAAAAGCCACGAGAAAAACGATGCCGGGTGCGGGAGGTCAGCAACCTCAGAGAACAACATTTAGACCGCCGTGGGTCAAGGATGGACCAAATCCACTACCAATGCCCTCAGCACCGTGGGCACTTAATTCTAGAAGAGAATCTAAGACAAGTAGTGAAGATGCACCGGCATTCACTAAAGTCACACTAAAAGTAATTATTTATTTATTATTATTAACTTTGTATAAAACTGTTTCACATAAGATTCATCTTTTTTTACATCTAATTTTTATTTGTATTCAATTTCGTTGACAAAATCTTCAACTTATTTCAAAATAAATATGACGATATCTTTTAAATAAAATAAACAATAATTAACAAATTTATTTTAATAATTCTTCATTTTCTTTAACGGCAAATGTTAATTTAATGTTTATTACGTGCAATAAAATCAAATATAACATTGATTGAAAATCTGTTAACATTTTATTTAATTTTATGGCACAGTGCCACAATTGAAAATATGTTTTTAAAAATTATATTGAAAAAAAAATTTAATAAACAAAAAAAAATAATATTAAAATGTATTTTTAAAATATCGAAACATAAATCAGTGTATATATGTATGCTTATAAATAAATGATAGATTAGGTTATTTTCATTACATTAAGAGACGGAAAAAGAGACAGTGAGGAGTAAAAGATTCAAAGTTAAGCACCGAGACAACGTCTTAAGATGTAAAGTGAAAAGTGGCTCGTATATATATGCCTCTGGGTCATGATTATTTCAAGCACACGCCTCGATTTCAAATGTCTCTGAGAGTGTATCTCTTCCTCTTCGTTATTTGTATAAACTAAGTAATTTAATATGTTTTCATTTTTCATTATAATTATCGTTTAAAACTTTTAGATTCAATTTATCAGCATGATACAATACATTTTTTTTTGTCAAGATAAATTATTAAAAAATAATTAATCTAATAAATTTACGTAAACTATTACGACAACTCATAAAATATTAATAAATTGCGACACATAATTTTATTTTTAAATAAAAAAAAAAGTAATGATAATAATTCACATAAATCCTTGCGAATGTAAATGATCTATTTTTTAAATATATTTTTAAATGATGATGGTTAAGTTGATAAAAATAGAAATTTTAAACAACGAATGCACGTCTGGAACTGACATGATTGTACAAAAACATACGGTATTAGTAACTATTGTATTTGTTAAATAATAAATAATAAATAAAATTTAAAAATATAGTTCTATGATGACAAATTATTGGTGTCATAATTAATCATGCAATTATTTTAATATATACTTAAATATATATCTAAGTATTATTTAAAGAAAATAGAATGACGCCAAATTATTTTTTAAAGATTACTTTAATCCAAGATAGATCATTAGTGGTTTTAATTTTGAAGAGACGGCATTTAATAAATTCGATTATTGAAATAATAAATTACAATGGATATCGCTGGTTCCAGTTTGGATGAACCAAGCGAAATAACTTTTAGATGGACTAGTGATAATTTAGATAATCCAATACGAACAGTTAAACGTAGCAGTTTAAATATTAAATTAGTTAAGCGAATAAATATTTTTTTATTTTACAATAAATCCTATTTAATCAAAACGTCAAAAAAATAACATTAGTAATAATGCTAAAAATAATAATTATGTGATTATCGATACGTAAAAAAGTCCTAATAAATTCACCGCGTGAATATAAAAGCGTAGATTATCAGGACTTTTTTATATGTGAATATAAGTGTCCTAATAATTATTATTTAAAATTTTTTTCAGAGTGTAGCGAAACCGGCAGACGCTGTGGCACCACAAAAACAACCAGCAGAGCCTCAACCAAAAAAGCTAAGTAAAATAACTATCGTGCCAACGCAACCTAAAAGCGATAAGAATGCAACTAGTAAACTAGCAACATCAAACGTCAAACAGAGTGAGAATGAAAGAAGTAAAACATCAACGGCTCCTAAACTCGGACAGAAGAATGAATCGCGTACGGAGACACCGTCTTCGAAACCTCAGCTTGAAAGGCAGATTCGCGTTGAAAAATCTCAATCGCGTAGTGACAACAGAGTTCCTCTTTCTAAAAGTGAAAGTTCAACAGGTGAGAATATTTATAATATTTAAATTGTTAAAATTAAAATTGTTTTTTCGATTGTAATTAACGATACGAGATAAAATTTATTGGAATCAGAGCACAGTGAGCAAATTGAGTTATTTCGATCGTAACTGTCCTCATTGTCAGTATATTTATTTCACCGACCCTGTTAATTAGTTTAATTTATTGATTTGTTTATTCGTGTATTGTTATGGACTTAGGTGCACCGACATTATCAAAAAGTTCATCAAGGGCGGCGATACCACCGCCTCCACCGCCACGACCTCCACCACCACCTCCTGCTCGGGAAGTATTGAAAGATTTACCCGAGCTTACGAAAACGCAGCAGGAAAAATTGGAAATGCTTAAATCGAGGCCAAGAAAACGTCCTGATTGGGCTTGTATGATGAAAGAACTCGAGAGTAGTAAAAAGCTTAGGCATGTCAAGTGTAACGACAGAAGTGCTCCAATCATTGAGAGGGTTAGCAAAGTTACTGCCGATCCAGGTATTATTTAATTTCTAAAATAAAAAAATTCTTTTAAAATAGAGATAAAAATAAAATTCTGGATTTTATAGACTCTTTGATACTTTTCAGGAAACGCACACTTTGTTTTTGAATCAGAAAAATCAAACATGCATAATAAATTGCTGCAGCAGATTCAGTCGGGGGTTAAGTTGAAGAGTGTAAAGACAAATGATCGATCAAAACCAGTGTTGGTGGGATTGAGGAAATTTAGACGGCAATTAACTATTGAAGAACAGATGCACAAAGCAGATACTGCACCTGTCGATGATGCTGTACCCGATGAAATGGATGATATTGACGCAGTAAGAGATGACTTGCAAAGCACTAAACAGATGCTTGCATTGGAACTGAGAAATAAAGAGGCATTGGAAAGAGATAACAAGAGGCTACAGGTAGAATTAGATATGCTATATAACAAATATAATATTTCCATTTTAATTATTAGATCAAGTCATGAAGTTCATGTATGACATAAAAGTTGGGTTTTGCAAAGCTATTTGTTATAATTCCAGACAGAAAAAAAAGTTACTTGAATCAAGTAAATAATTTTGAAGAACTTAATTTTTTTTATTTGAGTAGAAAAATTCTTAAGGTAGTTCTTTCCCAACCTATAGTTTATGCTACTGCTCTCTTTTTCATTCGCTAGTATCGTCTCTCTTACGGGCTATTGCTCACTTACTTCCACGAACGACTTTATTTGTTTACTTTAATAGTTTATCAATGATTTCTCAAAAACTATGTGGTAGGGAATTCCAGAATTTTTTGGGGTAATTATACATCTATTAATCTAAGTAATATTAGTTTTTCGTGAAATTCTTAAAATTTTTTCAATACAAAAATAATAAAACTTCGCGGTTTTCTCTCTCTTTTCCCATACCACCTGTGTAAAAATGTAATTTTCAATTGCAATTATCTTTGGTGAGAAGTGGTAAATCGTCTCCAAATTTTAACAGCATGTACATTATGCATTTAATTACTTATATTATAAATTTGGAAGGTTTCTTGAAATTTAGCTCGCATGACCCAACTACCTTCTTAAACTAACTTCTTAACTATTTCTTAAACTAAAAAATTTTTCTTGGTTTAAGTAAATTTTACTTGATTAAAGAATTTTTCGTCTTGATTCAAGACAATGAATTTTTTTAAAATTATTTTCGTGGTTCAAAAATTTTTCGCTTGATTTAATTTAAGTTTTTTTTCTGTGCACCCATATTTAAATATGAATAATTAAATTGTTGGATTGAATACTTTGTATAAAAGCACAATGAATAGCTTCACAAACAAATTTTTTTAGGATACACTTTCTTTTGTTCCATGACTAAAAAAATGAAATAATTGTGAAATAAATTTTATTTTTCATCAGTCACCGTAAACAATCATTTAGAGAGCGGTGTTATCATGATTTCTTAAAATCCCATGAATTTTCTTAGATTTGCTATAATTTTGTATTATGATATGAAAATATTGTTTTTAAATTTTTATGCGGCTGATTAGAGATAGAATGCTTAATATTCAATTGATAAAATGATGTAAATTATCTACAATTGAAATAAATATACAATTAATTTCAGGCAAGACTTTTAAATTTGGAAGCAGAGAATGAAAGGTTGAAATTGCAACAAAATGTAACAGAGTACAAAAAGCAGGACGAAAAGATAGTAGAATCATTGAAAAATGAAGTAGGTCAAGCGCGAAAAGATGTTGAGAAAATAGAAAAAGAATTTTCAGTAGTTGCAGAAGAAAGAGATAGGACAAAACTTGAATTAGAAGATTTGAAAAAAATGTATGCTGCATTAGAAAAACGTATGAAGGCTGGTAAGTAGTTTATTTTGTTTTTTAATAAATTAAGTTTTTTAGTTGCTATTAATTGCGCTAATGCTGATAATTTATCGCTTATACTAACGCTTGCTTCAACTAATTTCGCTTAATTTTTTTCAACCTCGCAAACAGACTATTATTGGGATTGGGAACAAGTTGAACCTGAACCCATAGTAGAATTCCCACCAGAATCGGAAGCAACGTGGTATAATGTTTCAGGAATGGCATTAGCTGGATGTCCAAGTGCTAAAGATGTAGCAAAGATTGCTTCACAAAAAAGTATCGAGAAGGCAGAGAAGACTCCGAGTGAATCGGAGGAAGAAGAAGAGGAAGAAAGTTCTGAGGAAGAAGACGAGGATGAAGATCCGGAAGCTGTTGCTGAACGGAGAGCATTAAGAGAAATTAAATTATTAACAACTAAAATTAAAAATTTCAAGTAAATTTTTTATGGTTAATTAAATATAATTATCTATTAATTCAATGGAGGTAAAAATAACATTACTTTTAATATTTCAGAGATAAAGAAGACAATTCTAAAAAGGAGAGACATGCATTGAAAGAACAAATAAAACAACAGTTAAAATTATTGAAGGAAGAAAAGAAAAAGTACAAATCACTCCAAAAAGAAGTTGATAAAATGGCCAAGTTGATGGCTGATACTGACGAAGAAGATGGAGATGAAGAAGAAGAAGAGGAAGAAGTAGAAGAAGAAAGTGAATCTGAAGAAGAATCAGAGTCTGAAGAGTCTGAAGAAGACGAGGAATCAGAAATTGATGATGAAACAGCTGATTCAGAAGATCGAAAGACTAAACTACAGGTTTATTTTTTTTTTTAATTTCATTTTTATTAGTCCAAGTCCTTAGATTGATGTTTTAAAATGAAAATTTTATTTTTTTATTTGTCAGGCAATCGCAAAGAAACACGAAGGACGTTTAGCTTCATTGAAGAAAGGAAACTATTTATTAAAAGCTCAAGTTGATAGATTGAAAGACGATTTAGCTAAACAAAGAGAAGAAAGTTTATCTCTGCAGGAAGATCTTGATTCAGTACTGGCTGAATTAGGTTAATTTGAGTAGCAACTAAAGGTTATTTACAGTCGAGCACCCGTCATAAGCGTCCCCCTCATAAGCGTATTTACCTTACTCCACAGTAAAAGTCGATTCGCATTTAATGCAACGCATTATGAGTTCACTCTTTGTCAGACCGTATATGGAGGTTTTCCATACACCCTCCCTACCTGTGTGCTACCACCCATACGATCGGTCTCATAACGAAATTTTACTGTACTAAGTGAACAAAACTTTCCCGACTTAAATTAACTATTCCTTTGTGTTTTATACCAGAGCACTCAGAGTAAGTCTTTGTTAAAACTGTAAAAATTATGGTAATACACGGTAATATCGCCGGACAAAATATTACCGAGCAAAACATCACCCGATAAAATATTTGCAACATGTCGCAATACAAAATGTCTCCCGAAAAAATATTCCTGGAAAAAAATATTACCAGACAAATTTTTTTTTTTTCTCTATAAAATATCACCGTGATTTAATATTTATACAGAAAAATATCTAAATTAATGTGTTTTAAACAAATGAAAAATAATGAAAGTTAAGTTAGCCGACATCTAAAAATTGTTATAATTTTTTTTTATTGAAAAATTTTTTAGAAAAAAATTTTCATTTGTAAAAAACTTGAAAAAATTCAAGTGCAATTAAAAAAAATATTTTTTTGTTCCAATTTAATAAATAAAAAAAAAATACAAAAATTAGAAACGTCGGCTAACTTTAGTAGTATTAAAAAACATGCGGCTTTGCGGATATTTTACCAGAGGAATATTTTGTTTGAGGTATTAAAGCACGTAATCCAAAATTATAAACTTAATTTATAATAATTAATTAAATAAATTTTCTCACTCAACAACGGATGACTCTTCAAACTTAATATAGCGTTTTAATCAATTGAAAATCAAAACAATGTTGTATAACTACTTGAGTGCAGCGTGGACTACGGTAAAATAGGACCGGCTTATAAGGAGTGTTCAGAAAACTAAACTAATGGCGTAGTAGTAGGAGTACGGAAATTTCCAGAAATTTCTCCTACAACCCCTGCATCAGGCTTACGACCGGTACTCGAATGTGCCATCATACTATTTTAATTATAATTATACATTTAAAATAACTAAAATATTTATAATTATTTAAAACACACTTATACATGCACATTATTTATAAATTATATTAACTATCATTATAAAATAAGATTTGACATACGTTTTTGAATTTGACGTGGACAAAATGATGAGTTTATTTGAATGATGGATAAAGTTTATTGTTTTTCCTTTTTTGCTATTATGATAGTCTAAGATATTTTTTAATAAAGATTATTGGACATTACTAAACAAACTTATATTTTTTTTTATTTTAGGTTAGAATATTGTTTATTATTAATTGACTACTTACATTCTCTAATTATCGATCAAACTTTCAGTCGCAAAGCAACAACCAACCCATTTTAATATTTTGTTATCAAACAATTTATTTTGTTGAATGTTGTGACACGTTTGTTTGTACGCGCCAGAATGTTTTTGTTATAACCGACAACCGACACGCAATTTCAGTAGGTGTTATTGATTTTTAGCCCTTTTTGTGGCTGGCCTTGAATTCCCACTCTAAATTTGTGTCGAGTGTCTTCGTCTTAGAGTAAGAAAACTATAGGATATTTCGTGAAGAGGGGGCAAAAAAAATAGTAGGGGGCGCATGCAGGCTCTACCAAACTGTCTCAAAGGGCTAATTAAGCTTACCAACGACACAGCACAGGTAAAAAAAAAATTTGGAAAATCTAAAAATGCATGACTCATAACGCTCATTTAATTATGGAATAATAATAAAATATAAAATTAAAGGAAAATAAAAAATTAGAAATAGAGCGAATGTAAAAAAAAAAATATAAAACAGCTGAAATAGGACGATAACGTCCAAGCGCCCCTAGTGGGATAAATGTACACAATATGTATAGATATACAGTTTTTAAGTTATGATATTAAAGTTAGCTGTCCCTTGACCATTTTTTAATTTTATTTAACAAAAAGTTTTGTTCCAAAAAATTATTTTTAAAAAATTGCATTTTTAATTTATTAAAATTTCTAAATGTCCATTTTTTTTCTTATTTTTTTTATGCAGTAATTTATTTATTAGAAAAATTTTTAAAATTATAAAATATCTGCTAAATTAATTTTCATTTTAAGTTTTTTTTTTTTAATTTTATTAATTGCAAATAATCGAGTTACCCAACCATTCGCATTCGGTCTCCTATAATTTTTTCTAAGAATTAAAAAAAAAAAAATTTGACTCAATTAATGGATTTTTTCACAAGTTACAGTGTTTTCAGGATTTCATACATGAAAATGACGAACAGGAAAATTTTTTAATCAATTTTGATATTTTTTTCCGCTTCTATTGCACTTAATAAATTTTTGAAAAGTACAGAATTAATCTCCATTAAATTATTTTGACAATAGTATGCAAAATATCTTGATTCCGTAAACTAACAAGGCCACAATAATAAAAATAGTTGCCGAAGTGAGGCAAAATAAAGCACTCTCTAATGCTTCGCATTTTGAATCGTGCAAAACATAAATAAAAACAGTGTAGCCAACTGTCCTTGCAATTGCGGGAAATTATGAATACATCATTACAGAGTTAGAAATTTATTTTATTATAAAAAGTAATTGATAGTTAATAGTATAAAATATTAATGAAGAATCATAGCTTTTAAAAAATGTATGCAAAGCCGTTATTACAATAAAAATTTTCTAGTAAGGAAATTATACAAAAATAAAATGAAAAATGTATTTTAAATATTTTAATTCGACATAGAGATCATTAATTCCATATTTATATAAATATTTTTAACTTATTTTATTAAATCAATTTAAATACTACTAATTATAAAACTATGAAAAATTTAAACAAATTATATAAATTTTATCTGATAAATTTGTAATTTCTATATTAAATTTAAAAGAGGTGAATGATTAAATGATTAATTCACAAATTTATTACAAAAATTAAAACACAAGTTATATTAACTTAATTACTTACTTACACAAACTATATTTTAATATCCAGCGATAATGTGATGTAAATTAAGTAAGATATTGTTTTAAATGGCATTACATCATTCTTATGTGTAATAAATATTGCAGAATTATTATCTTTAAATTAGCATGAAAATTTCCAGAATATCATGCGTATGGGTCCGTAGTTGTTTATATTTTTTTTTTTTTTGAAATCACATAAATTAATGATAATACTAAAAATGACATACATACATACACATAAATAATTGCAAATATTACTATATCATTAATTTTTAAATAATATAACTAAATGTTGCTTCACGTTAAAGATAAAATTATCATACTATGTGATGATAGAAATTATTTTTATAAAATTAATTATTACTTAAATATAGAATTTTAATGGTTATTTACAACTAAATCACTTCAATAAAAACTAAGTTTTAGCAGCTAATAAATAAATATTGGTATTAATTACCAGAATATTTATTGAAATGAATTTTGCAATGAAATGAAAAGGTAAACGTTTCAATAGAAAATGTATGAATGATAGTGAGCTTTTCGAAAATGCGATTATTTTTAAATACACATTTTTATATACAACAATAATTGTACCATCGGCGAAATTCTATTTTTTTATCACTTTAGTTTTGTTACACTATTTTTTTAAATTCAATTATTATCGCACATTAACTATTCACAATTAATCTTTTTTATTTTTAAATACTATTGTCGCAAAACTAATAAGACTAAAATATCTTACAATAATATTTAAACTAAACAATATAACTATTGGTCAATAATTTTATAACCAATCAAATGAAAAATTTCTTACCAATAATTTTGTTTTTTTTTTTTTTTTACGTGTACCCAAAAGTAATAATAGTTTTCGGAAGACAATAATAAAAGTAAAATATTTTGTTATTTTCGATTGCACATAACAGACTGCTTCAAAACTATTAAAATTTTCAGTTGACATAAAATAAACAACAGTACTTTTTAAAAAATGAAAAACTATAAAAGTATCTATAATTATTGAAATTATTATTTAATTAATTATATTGTGAGAAAAATACTAGCATTTATCGCTGACTTTATATCATTTATGTTAGATTGATTACTATTCCAGGTACGACTTTTGTAATTTTATTTATATACCTCACGTTCTCTTGGTTTCTCTTTTATTTTTTTTTCTTCAACAAGTTTAACATCAGTAACATGTAAACTATGGATACTTCGTGCGGCAAATTTAATTACACTTTGAGTAGATACTTGAGTAGTATGTCGAAGATCAAGCCGTTTTATAGCTTTACATCTAGTTAAATGTTCTAAAGTAGTTTCTGTCAGTAGGCGACAGTCTGACAAGTTGAGAGATACAAGATTATTAATGGCTTGTGCAGGAGGAGTAGCAATTTGTGCGACACCAGCATCTGTAACTCTACCACATGAAGATAAATCCAGATTTTCTAGATGAGGCAGATGTTGAGCAATGTATCGCAAAGCTACGTCTGTTATATTACAACCAGCGAGAGATAAAATTTTTAGGTGTTTCAATCTTGAAGTCTTGTCAATCAATCCTGGTCTTGAATCAGGAGGTGGACTCAATACTTCTCTAACACTTGAATCATTGAGTCCAGAAACAAAACCAAGATCTAAGCTTGTTAATGGTGGACATGTACAGGTTTTCAGAGCACAAACTCCAGTAGCCCAATTGCAACCTTGCAGTGATAGATGCCGAAGTTGAGAAAGTCTTCCTAACAGCCAAGCTAATTGTCTTTTAGCAATATTGGTCCAGTCTAAACATAAACTAGCAGGTTGTCTTCGAACAATTCCAGTCAAATGTGCAGCAGTTAGATGTGTCCGCGTTAAATTCATATGCTTCCAAAGAATTGGATCAATACTATACCTCGCCCAAGTCCGGCAAACCAAAGCACACGTTGCTAAATCTTTTGGATTTAAAAATTTAAATATGGCGAGAAGTACTGTCCTATCATATATCGGTGGCAACTGACTATTAGGTTCAGAACGTTGAGCTAATGGTAACTGGACGGGTCTAACAACTACGTGAGGTTTCTTTAGAGATTTATTGCTTGAACCAACTAATTGCGCAGCTAATTGAGTCCTCAAAGCTGTTCGTTGATCACCTTCAGCAGGTTCACGGTCGTTCCATGTCTAAAATTTTATAACTATTGTTATTATTATGTTAATAAATAATTTAAGCCTTTCTGACTATTTTCTGACCAATAAATATTTTTTTTTTGAACCACGTTTTAAATACTTTCATTATTGAGCAATTATAAATGTAATTTTTTTACTGTTTGTAGAACAAATATTCTACATCTAAAAAACAAAAAGTTTGTTGTTCAAAAATAATCATAAGGGCTTTTATTGATGTGTTAAAAAAATTATTTTTGCACTGACCGATTAAAAATAAAAAAGGAATTAATAAAATAAAAAAATTTTTTAATTTTCTAATTGATTAATTAAAGTTACCTCAGTCGGCTCGGGTCTTGCTCTTTTACTTGGTGTCGTAGCTCTTTCAGAATCAGTCGTAGGAGCAGATGAGGCAGCGCTAGACACCGAGACTTTGCGAATTCGTGCTTTTACCTGACGTGGTCTGTGATCTAGATTTCGGCCACTCTGAAGACAAGACGGACATTCCCAACTGTTGGGTACGTCGTCACTAACTATTACTTTTTGCAGTTCAACTCCTAAACACTCTGGATGAGCGATATCGAAACAAATAGAGCACTCCATCAAGCTCGATGGCACTCCAGATATTGGCTTGCCTAAATTCAAATTTATAATTTGTTTTACATTGATATAACTGAAATCTATTATTATTAATAATAATAGAGTTGACAAAGTAGTGTTGATATAGTAGTGTTGACAAAGTTTTAATTAATTGATATTTGATATTTGTTTTATTAATTATTAATGAAATATTTATTAATTAAAACATGAATAAATTATTTTTGGATATTATGGGAATAAGTTCAGGTTGTTAGCCTGCCTTGATTTATTTAACATCATTTTAATAATTGATGTTTAATAATTGAGGTATGTGTTTTGATGTATTCTTAGACTTAGTCATAAATTTAATTTTTGAGTTGAGTTTATACTGTCCAAGTTATACAAAGTTATGATAATATTTTGTAATGTAATTATAAGAATATTACTGTAAATTATTTTGTATTTAATTGTTCTAGCACCTGAAGAAGTCGGGTGCACCAACGAAACGTTGTGAAAATTTAAATAAACATCGAATAAATATTTTCATCAAACTGTGAATTGTTATTATTTTATGAATTAATTATGGATATGAAAAACAAGACAATGAATTATTAATAATATTTACCCATCAATGGTGCCGGTTGCTGTCCCCAACCATCAAGTTTACATAGCTTACAAGCTGCAGTTACTGGCAACATTGGCCTCAAACACTGGCGAGTGATACAAGTTTGTTTAGCTCGTCCACTGCCACCGAATTTAACCATATCTTGACAGTAAACACATTCTCCACAATCTTGTCGCGTACACGCCTCACATTTTTTGCACCTCGTTCGTCGTCTTCGAGGCATTGACTTGGTTTCTAGTTTTGGAATCTTCGGATATTGTTTTTTAGGTACTTTAAGAAATTCCTACAGAAGAAGAAAATACTTGTAAATACTTTGTAATTACATATAAAAAATATTATGTTAAAAAAAAATTATTTACTCGTTCAGCAATGCTCATAGGTGGTGGTGCCGGTAAAATTGGATGACCCGTAATAGCTGCATCAGGATTATCGTGTCTGTGTTGCTCAACTAGGCCTCTTACGTCATGAATTAAAGCTACAGGATCACGAATTAATTCTGGTACATTTTTTTTTGTTGATGGTAGCGAATGTAAATACATAACTATTGATTTTAGCCCATGTAATTCAAACGGCGTTAGATGTTGATGATATTGCGGTGGTGATAAACGGTACCAAGAATGCTGACGATGAGCTTCTGGAACGTCTAAATGACTACGCCCCAAAAGCACATGAACATAACGCTCTAAAACGTACCTAAAATAAAATAATATAAAGCATATAAATTATAAATTTAAATTAATTAACAACTAAAATAAAAGTGAATTTCTTACCAAAGCATTTCTGTAAAAAATGGGTACCGATATTTCTGAGGAACTTTTGTATGCTCCTCAACTTGAGCAACTTTGAGTTGTTTTTCAATCCCAAAACTGTGTAAAAAATTACCACCAAATACTAAAGAATCTGCTGGGGTATAAACTGCGTGGATCCAACCAGTCGGAATAAAAAGAGTCATACCGGCTTCAAGGGAGACCCGACCACAACGATCAACCATATCACCAAAAAACACATCTGATTGTTTGCCACTTAAAACCCATTCTTGATATAAGTCTAAGTTTTTTTCAGTGGGTGGAATTAACCAAAATACTTTTTTTCCCCTGAGAATATGATACCAAACACTAGTTCCACCAAAATCAACATGAAAATCAGTATAACAACCTTTTACCGACATTAAACAATACAATTTTACTTTTGGATACATCATATCTCCTAGTACATTTGTAGATTCAGTTTGTGCTTCTATTAAATGCTGCGGCCAAACTGTATCGACCCAATCTAGTCGCCTTACTATTGTCGGAGATTGAACATAATTTTCCAGCTTTGTATGACTGAATTCTAACGATATTACATTGAGTAATCTTTCTTTTTCCGGATCTTCATAATATTTTTGCCAATCTTTCATTGACATTTCTTCGTTCTTCTGTGTATCTACATCCATAACTTCTAATATTCTCTTTGATCCTAAAAGAAATAAAAATTCATTTATTTACTTGTGTATAAAAAAACTTATTCATCATGCAGGTAATATCAATAAATTTACATTCAATTTTTATACTACAATTATAAAAGTTATTTCATTAATCTAAGTCATCAGTATTCTATAAATAAAATTGATTACTCATTAAATTTAGGCATCAAACATTTTACTTTAAAATTTAATGAAGGAATTTAATTTCAATTTCTTTATTTATAATTTAAAAGTAAAACCTTAATATTTATACAACTAATAATATTCTAAAGAATTGAACATTTGCAAAGTAATCAAGGATACATTAATAAATAATACAAATATTATCACTCACCAACACAAGTTCTAACATCGTTGATTGAAAAATTAGAACTTGGAACTCTTAAACCGAGTCCAGAACTGTCTCTAAAAAGTAATGGAATATTTAAGCCATGTTTTTGCACATAGGCAAGATTTAGCTCTGGTCCAGTCATTTCACGAAAAAGTCCCGAAAAGTTTTTAAGGTCATATCTTTCACATTCTATTTTTTCATCGAGTTGAAAAGTTCTTTTACCCTCAATTTCTTCATCACCATATGTGAAGTCGTCAGTATATAATTTCCTTGTTCGTTCTCTCTGTAAAAAATAATCAACATTGCAATATAATTATTATTCAGTTTATAATTTAATTGTTTATTTGATGTTTAATAAAATAATCGATTGTCGGCAAATATTTTCGGCCATTTGTTTACCAATTGACGCCGCCTGGGCAAAGGAGTGGTATTATCGGCCATTACGCACACGCTGTCAGATCACGTAACCCTTTAATTTCTAAATATATCGATTTATATACTATTATTAATTTTTAAAATACTTCTCAAAATAAGAAGTAATGGTTTTTCACTAAATAAATACATGTCACATTAATAAATTACAATAAAACAATTATTATTGTATGAGTACTTATTTCATTACGACTAAACAGCAAACACTGTCGCCATTTTACTACAGTAACAAAATAAACAACTTTTTACATGCGCGCACAAATCTAAATCTCACTAGGATAAGTGCGCTAGAGACATTTATAGTTTAGGAAAAAGAGCGGTATTATTTATAATTGTTTGGTCGATAACCTGTATTGAAATTTTATCAAATTTGACAGAAAGTTTTATAATTTCGCCTGACAGTTAAAATATCAGATATTATAAATAATTATATATAATATAAATAAAATAATTCATTGAAGGAACGGTAAAAAATTTTTAACTTTTAATTTTCAATAATTTTTTTTTAAATAAATTTTTAATTATAAAAATATGTTTTTAATAATACTATTTTTTTTTTAATTCTAATTTAACATTTTTTTTTAATTTTATAAAATATATATTTGTTTATAAAACTAGTAATAACTTATTATTTTGTTTTTCAGATAATATGGAGATTTTAAAGAAAAATCCAAAAAGTTTAATTCACCGAGCAATAATTAGTACTGACTCACGAAAATTAATTACAGAATATTTTCACTCAAAATTTGAGAATGACCAGATAAAGTGAATAAACAATTTATTAGTAATGGAAAAATAATTCTTAATTTAAAATAATTTTTTTGTTTCATCAGAAAATATCCAGAATTTGATGTTGCAAGATCTGGCCCTGAAATAGAATTATTAAAAGCGTGTAGAGAGTTATCACAAAATGAAAAAGAACTTGATGCAAAGCATGAAGAGTATGAGGAAAAACGAAAATTTATGAATCAACAATGGGCTGAAATGAGACGTAAAGAATCTTTATTACGGGAATCTTTTATAAAATTTGATAATTTCGTCAAGGAAAATCATGAAAAACGTTTGCGTGCTCAGAGAAAAATCAATGACGAAAAACATAATCAGAAAATATATCAAAATCAAGTATTATTTATTAAATAAATTAATTGATTTAACCAACATTGATAAATTACTTCTCTATATTTTTTTTTTTTTAGATTGCAGAATTTGAGGAAAAACTTGTATATCTGGCTGCTATTCGGGATAAAATGCAAAAGTATGTTAAAGATTATCGACCAGCTCAAAATTATTTAGAATCAGTTGTAAATGAGATTGGAGAGTTTCAATCAATCAGTCAGATTTTTAACCGATACGAAAATTTAATGGAAGTGAGACAAAATGTGGCTGAACATCAGGATAAAAATTTTCATACTCTAGAAGAAATTGGCATCGAAATGGTATTCAATTTTTTGTTATAATTTTTATAATTATTAGAATGATTCTCTAACGTTTTGCAGAAGTAAATTCAAAGTTTTTAATAGTTTAGAAGAATATTTTTTTTTTCTGAATTAATTTTTTCACAATAGCTTACTCAATTTATGTTTATAAGAAACATTGCAAAACATTATTTTCTAAGTTGGTAAAGAGTTTAAAAAGTGAAGAAAAAGTTAAAGAGTCATCAGTCACTGTGTTATGTCCAGAAACTAATGAAGCGTTTTTTAAATGTCTTAGTATAAGTTTTAAATGAGAAAGGTTTTAGAAACAATCCAGTCATCGTGAATTGAACAAAAATATATCATACTTCCTTTACAACTAGGATTCTTCGGTATAGATAATAAATATTGGGATAGCTCATAGTTTTTAAGATTTTTGAGACTAGTAAAAAATTGCTATAGTAAAATGAATTTTTTGTTTTGGTAATCTTTACTATTTTTCATTCTCACTCCATTAAATGAATCAAATAAACTAAACCATTGAAAATAAAATAAACTGTTGAAATAGCAACAAACTTTTTTTTTTTTTAGACTCAAATAAAAATCAATAAAAATAAAACATCAAATATGAAAAACTTATCAATTTTTAAATATTATTAGAATTAAAATATTTTAATAGGCTTACTTACTTTATAATAACTTTAAATACTTTTAAAGAACTGAGCGTTATTAAGTCCTCTGGTGATTGAACATTCATAACTTACATTCACGTTCATAAGGATTCTTTTATATCGACTAAAAGATATAAGTGATTAACTTAAAATCTATTTGTCAAGGTTATCTTTTTTTAAAAAATTTATCGTTTGAATAAAATCGCGGTTACAGTTTTTGGCTATACAATTACTAATTTTCTCACAATACTTATTTATTATTGTCATATAATTTACATGTAATTGGGAAATTTTTTTGTACATTCTCTGTGTATTATTTAATATCAAAAAGTATGTAAATAATTAAAATATTTGTGATTTAAACTTAAATCAAACAATTCTTATTCTATAATTTTCTATTTTATTTAGCAACGAATCACTGAAGGAAAAGGTCACACGTTGATTAGTCTGAACAATCAACTTGCAACTCTACAAAGCCGATACGATCGTGTTAAAGTAGAAGCATTGAAGTGGGAAAGTGCAGTATCGCGAATAAAATCCATTGCAGCTGAAAAAACTCTTGAATTAATTAGAATTCGTCTGGCATGCTGGAATCTTTATACTCAGATGTGCAAACGCAAAGGAATTCCAATAGACGTATCAAAAAATGACATTGAAAATCAATTAGTTCACATTAAACGAACTATTGTAGAGCTGAAACGAATTGTGAAAATCGCTGAAAAACGTTTTACTAAAGTAAATAAAACTCTTAAGAAATGGCAATAATCATAAATAAATAAATATTGATTACTTAAGATCATTAAATATTTTCGTAATTTAAATAATTCTAACTTTTTTTTTTTTTAAGTGTTGTTTGTTATATAATTGTATAATTTTAACTTTATAGTTATTATAATAACTAAAGTAATTGTTTCCTAAAAACATAAAACTTGTTATGAAAATAATTATCGAAACAAATTCAAGTTAAATTACAAATTTTGTCTGAGTTTTAACGTCGCAATTCTCTGTTAAATTATACAATATCCCGTAAAACGTGGGAATGTAAACTATTACGCTTAAAAAACAAAGACGCAGCTATCAATTTACAATAATGAATAATAAATGAATTATAAAAATTTATTGATATCGTTTTTGCATAATTTTTCGGGCTGCTGGTAAGTAACATCCAGAAACATTATGTAATAGCTGGGAGTTATCATTAATTGATTGAGCTGTATAAAGTTTCTCTTTGATGTCTTGACGTGTTAACGGAACTTCTAAACCTTCAGATACAGATTGGAGCACTTCTTTTTCAACACACCTGTTATTTATAATTAACCCAAGGGATAATTTAATAATCAAGGAAAATTTAAATATAGTAATGAGGAAATTGGATGGGAATAACTTATAATTATAAGGAACTCACAAAGAACATGGTTGGGTAGAAGCTATTTCAGATAACACAGGAATATTTAATTTTGGTTTACGTTCCTCATCTAGTCTAATAGTATCAGATTTTCCATTTACATCAACCCAGTGGACCTTGTTAAGCATTTCAGTTATTCTTTTTTCAATTATACCTAAGTAAAGCATGATGTTATTCATTGTAACGTGAGTATTGTCACCAAGAAGATTTAAAATTGAAGAATTATCACAGCCAATTGAATGAAAAAGTGCATCTATTCCTTCGAGTAATTTCTCTATTACTTCATTACACTAAAAAAATAAATTCAAGAATTTAAAACCATAACAATAATAGTTTAATTAAGGGGGTATTCTAGTCTAGAAGCATAAATTTCAGGTAACTACGGTCATCCCCAAATTTCAATTTTTACTATTTTTAAAAAATTCGAAAAAGTCAAAAAAAGTAGTAAAAAAAATATTTTTTTTTTTTTTTTTCAGACAGTCGCCATTTTGTGAAAAAAATTTTTTTTCAACTTTTCCTTAGTTCATGCCATAGCGACATTACTCTAGATTAATAATATTTTTTATTTTTTTATTTCAGAGTGCTAGGAGGTTTGGAATCGTGGGCATGGTCACGTGTCAATTTTTTGAGACCCCCCACTTCATCAGCTGCTAATTTTTTGAATCTTCAACTTTTTTATTTTTTTTTTGTATTCTTGTAATGTTAATAAAAAACTTATAAAAAAATGGATACTAAAAATATTGATTGTCTGTTTTTTACAGCATTTCAAAAAATGACCTGAAATTCATGCTTCTGGACTAGAATACTCCCTTAATTGAATAAATGAATAATAGCAACCTTAACTAAATTTTCTTCAGCATCATTTGCTTTTTTTTCCTGTTCTTCTAAATCTTTGGCAATTTTTTCAAGCGTTTCAGCTTGCTGGAAACCTCGACGAGCATTTAACGCTCGTGCTTCGTCGATATCATCTCGCAATTGTGCTACTCGTATTTGTAAACCTTCTAATTCATCATTAAGTTCATTAACATAACTGAACAACGCAAAATTTTCTTCTTCTTGCTTGAGAAAATACGTCGACAGATTATCTATGTCATTTTCACCTAAAAATAAAAATTACATATTATTACTTAAATTACTGACATTTATTAATAATTAAAAAAAATGTGTTACTTAGCCTGACCAGTAAATTGCTTAATTAAATTTAAAATTTCACTGTATGACGCTATTTTATTTTCTTTTTCTTCTTGTTTTGTACGAAGCTCAGCTTCTTTTCTAGCATTTAAATCAGCAGTTTCTCGGTACTGTCCTTTAATCCCAAGAAATTCTTGCAACTTCAATTCATTATCAAGCGTACGTTGTAATTCACACATCTCTGAGGTATGAGTTTTCAAATCTCTTGTACCTCTATAAAATAATTTTTAATAAAATAAATCAAAGTTATAAGAAAATTATGCTAAAAGTAATCATGCAGACTATTCATACCGTTCTCTTAAAGCATAAATTTTATTTAGCTCTTCGTCACGTTGATTAAATGTTATTGTTGCTTGTTCAATAATATCACTGATTACCATTTTACCAGTATTCAATTGACCAATCATTTTAGCCCAAAGAATATTGAATTGAGCACGTTCTTTAAGTAAACTGTCAATCCGAGCACGAAGTTGTGCATTCTCAGCTACCACAACATTAAATCGCTTTGTCGCAACGTCTAATCGATTCTCAAGTATTGCAATCATACGATGATGCTTTTCAGTTATTTCTCGTGACTGTGCATCTGTTCTTATTTTCATTTTTAATCCTACAACTTCCTTTGATACCTTTATTATTTGTTCTTGCAATTCATCAATCTGCTCTTTTTCATTATTTATCATTTTGATGTATTTTGATCGCTTGACTAGCAAACATTTCAATTTTTCATCCATTTCTTCGTCTTTTTTTGCATTAGATTCAGATTTTGAAGTTTTTATAGCCAATACAAGCTCAGATTTTTCAAATTCTAAACGTTCAATCATATTCTGCTGATTACGAAGTTGCAGACGCGCTTTTTCTGCATAAGTAGTACGATCGTTTTCCATCATTCGATATTGACGTTTTAGTCTTGATAACTCAGCCTCTGCCATTGTCTCCAGCTCCAATTCATCTTGAATAGGTTGTTTTCGATACGCCATTGCGAATAATTTAATTACGAATTAAAAAGGCAAAAACTGAAAGAATAATAAATAAATCATTTGTAAACAATTAACGATTATTATAATAGTGGTTTTTTAAATCAATCGAGTATCAATTGTGTTAATTTTACCTTTAAAAATTAGTTGATTATGAGGTTAGGATCAAAATTTAAAACGTGTAATACTGCATCTGCCTTGTTATACTTCCCCGGAAGACATCAGAGTACTTCCTTATTAATGAGTGTTACAATTCTCCCTCAATGCGCGTTCGTTTTTAAAGGGACATCTGCTACTTATATTGTAACCCTATACAGCTGAACAGCAGGACTAACAAAACTGTTTTTATTTTTCGTTGCACGAGCATCCAATCGTTTCCATAGTTATTCCGATCTTTAAATTTAAAATTTATTCCCGCTCATATCTACCAGAACAATTTAACTTATTCGTACTAATATTAGTACTAGCAACCTTGCAATCACTATGTAACTGCCGTGGCTTGTGAATTATAAATAAATAAAATTTTGCTTTATTAAATAATGACTTGTTAAATTGCACTGTACTTTTTTAACTAATGACTTTTCTAAAGATATAAGCTCATCCCGATGTTACACTCATCAAGAGCTTTCATTTAAGTACCCACATGCTTTTTTGATATATTTTTCATATATACATATATATAATATTTATAAATATATGAAAAATTGATGTGGGTAATCAAATGAAAGGTCTGGATGAATATAATGTCGGGGTGAGCTTATATCTTTGAAAATACCAATAGTTCACAAGATACAAGGTAATTTCTTAATTATGTATCTAGAGATAGAGCAGCCTAAATACTTATACAGCCTAAATTTCGAATGCAGCCTAAATACTTATCACCATAAATTGACTATCGGTGAGAATGATATGAAATTTTGAAAAGGCACAAATTCAAATCAAGACTTTTGCAATAACATTAAATTTTACAAAAAAAAACCGATTTTATCATGTGACTATCCTGGACACAAAATTTTTTTATTCTCTTAATAATATAGATTATTAATCGAAATAAAGAAGAAATGCTTAAATTTTCAACTTTTAATTGAAATGTTCCCACTAAATTTAGAGTCAACTAATTTAAAAGCCTTAAAATCTTGAAAGAAGTTCTGACATTAGTACCAGTAATTAATTACCAAATGATAATAAATGTAAAAGGCCGCTTTCATATAATCATCTATAATTCATTCGTCCGTGTGTATTCAGTCAGTGTATTCATCAGATAATATTGTATTAAATGATTCCATTGGTTGTCTTGAATAAAAGTAATTTACTCGATTAATAGAAAAAAGTAATTTCAAATCCAATAATCACTACCGGTTTTTTTATTGACCTGTTTTTTTCTTCACACCTATATGAGTGATTCATTTTAATCTCTGTCTTTAAAATGTTTTCAGCTGTATGTCAAGCACGTGTCAATACTGTCATAACTTTTTTCTATTTTTCTTTACACGTGTTTTATACTTATTGCTACTTATTTCTTAACTGGTTCGAAATATAATATATTTTTAAAGAAATATTAAATAATTTAATAAAACTATCTAAAGTATTTAATACAAAATATCTTTTTTTTTTCTATTTCTTCAGCTGTTGTTGTTTTATTAAGTTAAAATTTTTATATTTATTAAATAAAAATAACAATCTTAAGGCAACATTATACTGCAATAAAAAAGTATTTCAAAATACAATATAATAAATATTTCTATTGGTTTCAGGAAAATATAACAAACAGAACAAAAATAAAAAATTTAAAAACTGAAACAATTAGTAATTTCATTATATTTCTCAATTAAAAACATACTTGTAAATTTAAAGAAAATTCATAATGTTAATTTAAATCTAATCGAAAAATAAAAAATTAAATCAGCATGAAAAATATTTATAATCGAAGACATTCACTTGTAAAACATTTTGTAAGTATAAAATTATTAGGTAAAATTCGATAACATCGTATTATTCAAAAATATTTAATTATTATTAGTCATCTTCTCTCAACCACTTGCGTACACATAACAGTTTTTAAAAAACGAATATATTTGGGTGATATTAGTCATACGTGACTTTACTGGGTAGTTGAGTTTTTTACCAAATTACCATTATGTGTCAAAAACACACGACGGATTTTCTTAGTTAATAGAAGCGTTTAACTCACTATCGTTAAATTATTATTTATAAAAAACTAATATATGACTGTGGATTTTTTTGTATATCTATCTATACATTTTATTATAGTATTTTTTTTCCTCACCTTAGAGTTATAACGCCACTAAACCATAGCAGAGTTTTCTGTTTTTTATTATTTTGCTTTTTATCTTTTATTTTAATGAATTTTATTGTGGAAAATGAGATTATGAGGTGTGCACCTTTGGATTTTCCAAACTATTTTTCTTCTATTCACTGAATAAAAGTGATCGTTAAAAAACACGATTTAAATCTTGGTCAATAATTTTTTATAAATATAAAAAAAAGCAAATTTTTTTATAGAGATTAAAATCAATCATTAAAATATTTAGAAAGATTAAGATCAAATATTCTAAATGCAAAAAATCTACCAAAACTTTCATAACCACGGTGCATTATTCCTACACCTCCCAGAGGAAATTCAGGATAACCTTCAACCTCTAATGAATCAAAAAATAGGACTGTCGATTAGCAATCGGAAATAAAAAAATAAAAAAGATTATTAATCTAATAGTATTAAGAGTAATTTCGCTATGGTTGGAACTACAGTCATCCCCAAATTTCAAGATTTACTATTATTTAAAAATTCGAAAGTCAAAAAAAGTGGTAAAAATGTTTTCAGGCAGTTGCCGTTTTGTGAAAAAAATTTTTTATTTAAAACAATTTTTTTTAAAACAATCTTTTTTATTTTTTTGTTTTCGATTGCTAGAAGGGTTGGAATCGTGGGTATCGTCACATGTCAATTTTTATCAACCATCCCACCTCCCTTCATCAGCTGCTAATTTTTTTGAATTTTCAACTTTTTTTATTTTTTCTGTATTCTTATAATGTTAATGAATAACTTATAAAAAATGGATATTAAAAATATTGATTGCCTTTTTTTTTTACAGCACTTTAAAAAATACCTAAGATTTCATGCTTCTATAGACCAGAAAACCCCCTTAAATAATTGATTTGTAATAAAAATTAAAAAAAATTGTTGTTAAGAAATTGCATATCCACAAATTAATAATATATTACATACCTAAGCCAGTGAAGTAAGAAAAGTCACATGTAATAGTTGACCGAGGCGAAGTCGAGTCCGAAAAGAACTTATAAAAAAAAATTGAAACTAATCACCAAACTTCTGATCCAATACTTCGCCATTATACTTGCATAAAAAAAAAGGTAAAGTGCGCTCGCCTTTTAGTTAAATTTAACAGTAATGTAGTGAATCCCAAAGGTGTCAATGTTGTCCATCCACTTGAATTTTCGGTCATATGTAGTAGCTGGAGGATCACAGAACTTATTAAGTTATTCGTTTGATATAAATTTACGTTTTACCAAGGACGATTATGTAAAGGGCGTAGATATTTTCGATTTCCTATTTGATTTACCTGATGAGAAGCCCACTCCACTACATTGGGCAACAGCAGTGGATGATTCACCCACCATCAAGATGTTGATTGCACATGGAGCTGACATCAACGCGAAAACAAATTCAGATATTACTCCCTTGATGATTGCGGCTCAAGTAGATAATTTAAGGCCATTGCGAATTATTTTAGAACGAAAACCATTAATCGATGACGTAGAAATCTTCGGAAATAGAGCAATTCATTACATCTACAATGTTCGCGAAGCGCGTGAATCTCGTTACTTATATTTACAATCATCTGATCGGCAAGATGACAAGGATAGATTAGAGTTATTAGTTAACGCTAAGGCTAATATTGACGCCATGTGTTCGTTTGCATTCAACAAAGACTTGAAATCAATAATAGACTTAGCAGCCCATTTAGGAACGGTTCCAGCAATCAAATATCTTCTTTATGAAACGTGCTTGGGCGTCCAACAGCTAAAACATTCCCTTTCAAACCTTGCAAGCTATGATAACAATGCCGCTGATGCTGCATTAGGGAATAGTGACGATCTCAAAAGACGTTTACGGGATGAAGTCCTGCAGATACGAAGTTACTCTATACAACGAATAATACACTGGAACAAATCAAAGACTTTATTTCTCAAATGAAAGAAGATAATTTAGATTTCTATTATAATGATCATAGAAAATCTATGCTGGAAAGCAAAAATTATCTGAAGAGTTTACTAATAGGAAAAAATGGGCATACTTGCTGGGATTTCGTCGTTAAAAACCGTGAACAATTAGTTAAATTTGCTTTTGATGATAACTTAGTAGCTGATTTTAATTCATTAAATTTATCTCTTGATAAAAAAACATTTTATTATGCCGAAATATTGTCCGAAAATTTTAACTATGCAATGGCGAAAAGCAGAACCTTAAAAAAAATAATTGACATTATTTCGAATCTATTTATAACGCTAATCCCTTACGATTGCAGTGAGCGTATTGTTAATTGTTTTAATGATAAGGAATTAAAACAATTGATACAAAATTTTAAGCCACCTCACTTCAATTATATTAAGTTTTAAAGATTGACATTAGAAGCTCAATTTTGACTGTACATGCTATCATGTCTAAATCATCATCATTAAAAATATTAAAATCACCTTCGATCGATCCCATTGTGAAAAATCACGTTTAAATTTTAATTTCTTAATTTAATCATGGGATCTCATCGCACAACATACACCGAAGGTACTGGGCTACACTCGATATCACGCATCAAAAATATTAGACTAAAAATAAAAAATTAACTTGAATCAAATAAATAAATTTAATATGTGCGATTGCAAAATATTTTACTTTCTATGAAATTCGTGAAATTAATCTTCTAGGAATTGAAGAAATCTAAAGTACACAAAGACCCACACTAAGTATGTTCTGAAATGGTTCCTTTTAAACTTTAAATTTACATTTACAATAAAATTTTTAATTAAAAATTTTTCGTCAATTCAAAAAATTTGGAAATTCCAAAAGTTAACGCCTCATAATGTCATTGATTAAAATAAAATAATAAAAAAGGAAAAACTCAGGATGGAGTGCAATACCCCCTTCTTAGTTTGAAAATTCACATTAGCTCTCATTTTTTTCAGACTTTTGACTATTTCCAAACTATTACCCCGAACCGTGTATAATAACGGAGATATTAATAAATTATTTATCTTTTCCTTCTCATTCGCACTAACATTCATTTTGATGAACAGCCGCGCGATTTCAAATTGTTTTTGTTTAATTACTAATGATATTGGAACACTGAATTTAGCACCAATTTTGCTTGATATTTTATTAACTTTTTTCACATTTCTGGAGATGATAGCACTGATTAAATTTTTTCGAGCCTCCATAATTTTAGTTGGTCATGCACTATAAAAGAGTCTTAGATTTTAGTTTGTAATTTACTTTTAATTTTTCTATTTCTAATGACAAAAGAAGATGACATTAAAAATTTATAACTAATTTGTAGTCTGGGAAAATTTTATTAAATATGTTAAATTTTATTTTTCATTAATACTTCTGTTTATTATTGGGATAAATTGAAATATTGGCGCTTGAATCAAGAGTATTAAAAAATTTTTAATAAATAATAAAAAAAGGTTAGAAAAATTAAATTGTCAATTTTTTTAAAAAATTTTAAGTCGTCAATAATTAAATTCAATAAACTATTGATTTTTAGCAAAAGTATTTGTTTATTCAATAACTAAAGTTGAAGCGTTGGTCGTAATATAAAAATTTCTCATTAAATAATCATTTTAGGTCCTTCTAATTTTACCTAGTCATGCACTATAAAAGAGTCTTAGATTTTAGTTTGAAATTTACTTTTAATTTTTCTATTTCTAATAACAAAAGGAGATGACATTTAGTAAGACATTAAAAATGTATAACTAATTGTTAAGCTACGGAAAATTTTATTTTTGGTCTGGGAAAATTTTATTCTTAAATTAAATATATTAAATTTTATTTTTAATTTATTTATTTTTAATTTGACAATTTTTTAATTTTAATTGACAAAAAAATTAGTTTCCAAAAATTATTTTTAAGAAATTGAATTTTTAATTTATAAAAATTTAAAAATGTCAAATTTTATGACCAAAAAATTTTTTTTTTTTATTATTATATTATATTATATTTTTCAAATATAAAAAAATTATGCAAGATGTGTTGGATGAAGAAGACTTGCACGATGATGACAGATTCGCTCAAATCGTGAAAGACCAAGCAGCCAACGACGAAAAAGTTCTAAGACGCGATAGAATTAATTAGCCTTTACTTCTCTTAATTTTTCCTGAGTTTCCCCGTAAAAATTTCCAAGGTTCTTTTTTTAAAATATATTTTCTTAATTCAATAAGCAAAAAAGGGAGTAAATAAAAAATGAAATCACTGCAGTGTATTTAATCCGATCAAAAACAATTCCACTGCAAAAAATAGCGCCAAGTCCACGTTCATATATATAATATATATGAAATATATGAAAAATTGATGTGGGTACTCAAATGAAAGGTCTGGATGAATATAATGTCGGGATGAGCTTATATCTTTAAAAATACCAATAGTTCACAAGATACACGGTAATTTCTTATTTATGTATCTAAAGATAGAGCATTTTTGAATGCATCCTAAATACTTATCATCATAAATTGACTATCGGTGAGAATGATATGAAATTTTGAAAAGGCATAGATTCAAATCAAGACATTTGCAATGACACTAAATTTCACAAAAAAAAAACCGATTTTGTCATGTGACTATCCTGGACACAAAATTTTTCTTATTCTCTTAATAATATAGATTATTAATCGAAATAAAGAAGAAATGCTTTAATTTTAAACTTTTAATTGAAATGTTACCACTAAATTTAGAGTCAACTAATTTAAAAGTCTAAAGATCTGGGAACAAGTTCTGACATTAGTATCAGTAATTAATTACTAAATGATAATAAATGTAAAAGGCCGCTTTCATATAATCATCTATAATTCATTCGTCCGTGTATTCATCAGATAATATTGTATTAAATGATTCCATTGGTTGTCTTGAATAAAAGTAATTTACTCGATTAATAGAAAAAGTAATTTCAAATCCAATAATCACTACCGGTTTTCTTATTAGCCTGTTTTTTTTCACACCTCTACGAGTGTTTCATTCACTTTAATTTAAGTTCTATAAAATGTTTTCAGTCATTTGTCAAGCACGTGTCGAAATTGTCAGGATTTTTTTCTATTTTTATTTACACGTGTTTTATACTTATTGCTACTTATTTATTTAATAGAACTATCTGAAGTATTCAATGTAAAATATTTTTTTAAATTGTTTTGGTGTAATCTTTTTTTTTTTTTTTCTATTTCTTCAGCTGTTGTTGTTTTGTTAAGTTAAAATTTTATATTGATTAAATAAAAATAACAATCTTAAGGCAACATTATACTGCAATAAAAAAAGTATTTCAAAATACAATATAATAAATATTTCTATCGGTTTCAGGAAAAGATAACAGAAAGAACGAAAATAAAAAATTTAAAAACTGAATGATAATATAAATATAATTGAAAAAGAAAAAAATTTTCAATAAAAAATTAAATCGGCATGAAAAATATGTATAATCAAAGACATTCACTTGTAAAACATTTTCTATATACAAAATTATTAAGTAAAATTCGATGACATTGTATTATTCAGAAATATTTAATTAATATTAATCATCTTTTTTCAACCACTTGCGCACACATAACAGTTTTTAAAAAACGAATGTATTTGGGTGATATTAGTCATACGTGACTTTACTGGGTAATTTGAGTTTTTTACCAAATTACCATCTAAAAAAAAATTGCAAAAAGTTTTTAGAAGTCATTTAAATATTATCTTTCGTTTTATAATATCCACTGAAAGTAAATATATTTAAATATGTGCATCCACATTCAACTAAAACAAAATTCTTGAAAATTTATGGTTCTCATTTAAATTTATTTGACATAAAATTTTACAACTAATTCAAGCGCGCTGTAAAAATAATAATCTTAATTTAAGAGAAAAAATCATAAATCAAGAAATTGATTTTTATGAATTAGATAATCTTGAATCAAAAAAGTTTTTGTATTTTGTGTTTATGCAAATTTTAATTGATTCAAGAATTTGTCTGCTTAATCCAAGTGATTCAAATTCTTAAAAGTAATTTTCTTGGTTCAGAATTTTTTTGGGATTGTAATTTTTATCAATGCACAAAATTTGAAGATGAAAATTTTTCGACTGATTATTTGACTGACATTAAAGATAGCAGTCACTTTACCATTTTTTTATTTTTTTAACAAACAAATTTGTGCCAAAAAATTATTTGAAAAAAAAAAATTGCATTTAAAATTTTTTTTCAATTTCTACATCAATTTTTTTTGATTTTTTTTGTCATTATTTACTTGTTACAAAAATGATTAAAATTATCAAATATCTGCTAAATTAATTTTCATTAATTGACTTCTAATGTCATCTAATTGGATGTCATTACATTATTCATCTCATTATCATAATTATTGCCTTAATGAAAAGTGAATTTACTATATCGTATACTTCTCTAAATTGAAAGCCACGATGTAATGCGGTAGTGATAGTTTTATGCTTCATATCCATTACATGTATGATACAATTTGTATAAATACAAAATGCGGAGCTATTTTGCGGTGTGGGAGTAATAGTCATATAGCACAATATTCACCTGGTTACCAGGTGGTCTGGAGGGGGATCAGAGCAGGTCGGGTGTTCTGCAGTTATAGTTATAGACTACAGTAGTAATATGTATATTATGCATACATAAGTGTTTAAGTTCGTACTACACTCATACTACGTTACTTTTAAGTAAAGTAAATTTAGTACCTGGTGGGGACGAGCATTGACCGCATAGAGGGGGTAGCACAGACAGGTATCGTTCTAAACCGGGTACCAGCTGCGCACGAGTCTACCACACCAGACCAGTCAGCAGTGAGTCTGTTTTCGAGTGGAGTTACGCGGAGTAGCATAGTTTTAAAGTTTTGTTATTCTGTTTTTAATCTGGATTTTATTCTTCTGGTAATCCAAACTGATTACTGATGGGACTTAAAATTTTTCACCATTTAATTTATTTAAATTTTCGCGGGCAACACGACTGGATTTTTTACTTCATGCTCAAAAATAAAAAATAAAATAAATTATAACAAAAACAAAGCGTAAAGGAGAACGCCGGAGTGTGACGTTGATCAGTGAAAGGAAGAAATATATGTACCTAGAAAAGAATAACAGAAAAAAAGGAGTTAGTGGTGGTTCTTGTTGTTATATTACGATTACCTCTACTGTTCCTGTTCGTTCATATTAAGACGCGGATCCAACACTCCTTGTTCTCCTGGTGGTCGCTTCAGGATGCAGGATGATTCCGCAACGTTTATTTTCTGCTCACGAGAACTCTGAGTCACTCTCCATTACATGTACAGTAAACAAAAACAAAAATACATAAATAAAAGAAGAAAGGATTGAACGGCGAGACAATTTATTGCAAAGAAAAGGAAAATTATCAGTACATAATAAAATGGAATTTTTATTTTTAATAACGTCACATGTAAACAAAGTATTATTATTTTGCACTGAGGGTACAAGTATGATAAATAAAATCCATTCATCACGTGTAAAGTATCATCGATAATTTTATCACTTTAATAATTGGATTTATATTAAGTTAAGTGAACGTTAATGTTCTGCAATAAAATATCAAGAGGATTTATATCTATATTTCGGTTGAAATAATCAAGTTTCTTAATATTATTATTATTTCAAATTAAAATCATTTGAATAACAATAATAATTTCATTTCATTTTTTAGTTAAATTAATTTCCTGTTTTTAGTGTTTATTATAACACGGTGACGGATACAATAGTAAATAACAACCGAACCAAATCCAGTGGAATTTTTATATACATTTGTATATAATATTCAAATACAACCAGTATAATTGTGTGGGAACACTTGTATTTACGTTTTATTCACTGGTTTATTGCTCAATCGATCGAAGAATATTAAAAAAAAAAAAGGAATAATAATACTACAAAAAGCAGAATAGAGTTATCATTAAATAACTCTAATGTGGTTTACAACGAATAGATCTCAGTGTTATAGTAATCAATAAATAACTTGCGTGACACCACCTACGAGAAAAATATACATCAGAAGAATAAACATCGAAGGTAAATTTACGAGTGGTTGACCGAAAATTATTATAAAAACATTGACTCATAATTATAATAATCTGAATGTAGAAAAAAATTAATATAAAAAAGTTTATAGACAGTGAAATTTATTGCAAGTGTTACATTGATTACGATGTATTTATCTAATGGAAAAGCCTATGGAAGATGTCTGCGTTTTGAAGGTATAATGTCATGGACTAAAAATAATAAATTAATTGATGAGGCCACGTGGTTTAAGTTTATGTAAAAAAATAACTCGTGGTCGATCGATTTTACCTCGAGGCAATTAATTATATTGCTTTTATTATTATTTCATGACTCACTGTGGTATCCAAACACACGGAATATTGGCACTGTTAAAATTAGTGTACATATTTTATGATAAATACAAGTAAATTATTTATATTAAGTATTAAATTAATAAGTTTGTGATTTAGAGATAATAAAAAAAATCTGAAAATATCGATTAAAATTATCTTATAATAACTAAACGTGACTATATCTAGGTGAGTTGTAGAGTAATCGAGAACGTGTAAGTCAATAAATACCATCGTAAGTTTGTGACGTAATAGTCGATAATCGATGTCGACAGAAGAATGTTCATGGGACTTATTAAAACGTCATAGATTTATAGCAACACTAGTTGATATAAAAGTAATAATTGCGACGAATCAATAGCGATCATTCGTACGATACAACGTCATTGAATGTATTGACGTAGCATTGATAACGTCGCGGTGTAGCACCCGCGACGATATAATTTGCAGGTGGAAAACTGAACGTAATAAAGTTCGATATACAATCGACTTGTCAGCGTTTAAAAACATAGTTGTAACAATGCTGCCAAAGAAAGATGGTCAATTAGAGCCATTTTCCCTCGAAGATATGATTTCGGATCTGCAAACAAGAAGACACTCTTTGGATAATGATGATGACGTTGGAAACCCCCATGAACTTCTCAAGCAGCGTGAGAGAGATCTTGTGCTTGCTGCTGAACTTGGAAAAGCCTTGCTAGAAAGGAATCAAGAACTCACACGCCAGAGTGAAGCCATCGCTGAAGAATATGCAAATAAACTTGAGGTAAGTGTTTGTATCAGTATATTCTTGTTTAGCTACTCGATTAATGTCCATTATTTATTTTTATACAGTTAACTGCGTACCGGTCAGCATAATTCTATACATTTATATTCATAGTATATGTCAAATGTCAAAGTGCATACAACATAATGTATGATTATAAATGTATTCGATGTTGTGTAAATGATTACCGAAAAAATGTTCACCCCAGTGACTTAAACACTGAATTCGTGATATTTTTATACAGATTTCACTTTCACCAACATTGCTATCGGTGATCTCATTTTCTCTATATATTTTAATTTTACTTGTATTCATTCAATCTATTTACATTACGTTACCTTCGCTGATTTTTTATTTACCAAATTTCCATTTTAAATTTATTATAAAATACTTGATAGTTTAGATCAACTTTTATAAATGTCAAAAAAAAAAAATGAATTTAAAAGCAAATTCATATACATTTTTTATGAAATTTATTTACGAATCTGAAACTTGAAATTTTAGAGAAAATCCACATCAAGTTTATAAAAAAAATTTTTGTTTTATTGTTGATAATATCTCAATGAATTCCATCTTCAAAATAAATTCAAATTTTTTATTAACTGTTTCCGCGTTGATTTCCAATTAATTGAATGTTTTGGTAAAACAACAATAAATAATCGAATGTTATCCATTGTTATTTTCAGATATTTAAAAAAAAAAAACGTGATATCTTTTGTTTTTCTTGATAAAATATATAAGTATATTTATTGACGTAAATCAAAACAAAAATAATGAAACGCTTACACACATTCACTTCAACAATTGTCTCTTGAAGATTCCTTTACTTCAAGCGATGGTAACCCGAGTCGAAAAATAACTACGGTTTTAGGTCTCAAAATGCTATAAAATGAGGTTTGTCTCAGTTTAAGCCTCGCCATTTAAAACTCATGCCAGGAAAAACCTCATTTAGTACGCAATATTCCGGATTGAGACAAAAATGAGACATTTCTAAAGAGCATTTAAATTTGAAATGAGGTTTATCTAATACACCAAATTTTCTTACTCCGGGGCCCAAAGTGAGATATGTCTCATATACGGCCTCAACATATGACTGTAGATCGATAGAGGCATGTCTCACACACGTGTCTTAATTTTAACGACGTATACCTGAGACAAATCTCATTTTTGGTCAGACTGAAAAATCTTGTACTATATGTATATAATTCATAGTTTTATTTTATTTAGATTAGACTTACATTTATAAAATGAAAAGTTCGAATTTAATTCAATTGAAAAAAAATTTTATTTATTAATAATAAATCGATACCAATACATACTAGAATGAATACTAATTAATTTAATTTAATAACTGATCAAGTACATTACTGAATTTTGTAAAATTCTATATATAACTATGAATCAATTGAAGAGTTTTTGAGATAATTTTCATCATTATTATCATTGTCATCGTCATCATAATCATCATTATCACTTCTGATCCTATAAATCCGCGACCAGTATTTTCATCAACAGAATTATTGTCCAGCAGATCTTTATCATCTGGAATAACATTATTATAATTTATTTTAATTCAAAAATAGTTTGGTTTTGTACCATCCAAATTTACACTTATATAGTTACTTACCACTTATTTTCAAAATTTTAGAATCTAACACTTCAAATAATTTTGATCGTTCATTTTTCCACTTTAACTTTACACTAGCGTTTTCATATCGTGAATGGACAGGTATGTTTGAAGTTTTAATTGTCTGTAATTGTTTTGATTTGGTCCAAAAAATAAGCGCATATATTCCAGACATTTTTACAAAAATTTTTCATTTTAGTCAAGGAAATCAACAATAAAGTTAAAAATAACAAACTGATCACAATTAGTTTATTTGAACTTTTCACTTTATAGAATATGAGAAGTGCTCAATATGAAAGCCTAAAAAGTACTAACCGGGATATTCTTGAGATTGTTTAACTATGCTCGATTTTACTTGGTATGTATACATTGTTGTACATGTATACATGTTGTACATAGCCAGACATATGGCCAAAATTTTTTTGAAAGTAGTGTAGACAAATAAAATTTTTATAGCTCTTTAAAGTATTAGAGTCGTAAAAGTTGAAAGGCTTTCTTTGTATTTTAATTCTTTTCAAGGGTACAAAATTTTTAAGTATACGGGTTTCGGAAAAAATTGTTCCAATATTTAAACATTGTGTTTATTACTTATGAAAATTTATTATTTATGAAAATATATTTTTGATTTGTCAGCTATTTTAATTTTTTTATTAAGAAAAAAAATGAATAATACTTTCTGTCATTAAGTCATGCGATTTCAAGTATGGATCACCATATAAATTTATGAAATAATTCGTTTACACATTTGAGAGTTGTCGCTTACTCTGTCTCAAGTAAGAACTAGAAAAAGCATAAAATATAATATTTCAAGTAAACTAAAAATATATAATAATAAAATTCGACATAAATAATACCATAAATAATAAAATTCAACATAAATAATACCGTACTTTTATACACATTTTAACATCGTTATAAGAAAATATTTCTAAGTTCCAAATTATACCTTCTATCAAAAGAGAAAATTTTTCTAAGTGTATAAATGTGGAAATATTTCTAAGTTCCACATTATATATCTCATTTACTTCTCACTTCAAAATATTTGGATTAAGAGCGAAATGAGACTTTACTCGTAAACCGAAGTGTTTGAGGTCTTCTTGAAACTATTCCGAAAAATAATGACTATTTGAGACATGAATGAGACTTAAACTCACATTTGAGACCTAAAACCGTAATTATTTTTCGACTCGTGAAAGTGGTCGAAGACCCTGTCAATATTAGAGTCCTTAAGAAAATATTTTCATTTCATAGACTGAGATTAGTATATTTACAAAAAAAGTAGATAAAGAATAACCTGACTTTGGAAATTCCTTACCATCGCATTAATACTTTTTACAACATGTGAACAATGGAAGTTTTAAAATAATAAAAAATTAAATCGTTATCAAAATTGTGTTTATCATAAAACTGGTTTTTTCTTACGTTGTATTTGTCAATCTTTTTATTAAAAATTTTTTTATTTCTAAAAAATTATGCTGTCCAAATATTTTAACGCGATATGATAAATAATTTATTACGATAATTATTATTTTACATTACAATAACGATAAATTATAAAACGTTTTGTTATTTCGATAAAATTTTATCAGGTAAAAGCTTCGAAATCTAAAAAAAGTAGTGAGTCATATTAAGAAACACATATAAACGTAAATTACTAACGATTAATGACTAAAAACTTGTTGCAATAAACTTAGAAACTGATAACTTGAAAACAAGTTGTATGAACGTATATTAACAATATTTTCTTTAAGATATGTCAGTATTTTTTTTTCGATTTTGAATGAATCAATAAAACATCTATTGTTATATTATCATTATTCTTACATTCGCAAAATTATAAAATATTTCACATTAACTCAAATAATATAATTAAAAAATTAAACTAAATAATCAGTACATGAAACATTTAATAAAAATAAAAATTTCAATATGGAACATTTTACGCCAAGTCGAACACTATTTAGTTTTTGCATCTCCAATTTATTTCCGAATTTTTTATGTTATAGCATCAGTTGAAAGAGGCCTCCCTGATTTTTTTTTCTCCAATCGTATTCAAGATATCGATTTCCAAAAAAATACCTTACTGTTTTTTGCAATGCCCATAATTTTGCAAAAAATGGAATAAAAATTTTTAGAAATGTATTTCAACAAAATTTTGAAGTTTTTCATTTAAATATTGATTTTCAAAAAATGTTTAAAAAGAAAAATAAAAAAAAACATCCCTATCAACCCATTTTTTTTGTAAAGTTATGAGTTATGGGCAAAAGCCAAATGGTATTCGATTTGGTGTGGAATGTTTCATAGTTATAAATATTAATTTTTCGATGCATAATCTGAAGAGCATTAATTCAAATTTTCAATTTTACATTAAATAATCATTAATAATTTTTTATAGTTAATTATCATATAAAATACCACCATTTTTTTCAACTTATCATTTGCTGAAATCATCATTAGTTTCCTTGTTTTCACCGTCTCTTTTGCTATTACCATCACCATCATAATTAGTTTTGTAGATTAATTTATAATGAAAGCACATTAATTAAATTGAATTAAAAAATAAATTGCCTTGTTCCTAGTAGAGAATATGCACATGAACTTTAGTTACGACCTTGAGGCCTAGAGAATGGACATAAATAATGCACGCGTTATCATAAAGCGAGTCATGTATAATGAGTAATGATAAGATAGTTTAATATTGATACTACTACCGATGAGATTTTATTATAAATAAAAGTATATAGTATATTACACACCTAGGGAAGTAAAGTAAGAAATGTCTCAGATCACATGTAATTGTTGGCCGAGGCGAAGCCGAGTGTATACTATTTTTTTGCTCGATGAAGGCAGAAAGGGGCAACTTCGTTTAGCGCAGCGGGCCAAAAGTTGACGCTTTCTGCCCGTCGAGCAAAAAAAAATTTATTCCGCGAGTAAATATAGCTGACATACTATTTCATTTTAAATTTATTATCGCTTGAAATCTGTTTTTTTAATTAAAAACAAATTTGGCGGTCTATTCAAAAATGAATTCGTAAAGATAATGAAATAGAAAAATAATAGCTATAGTTATTGTGCACGCTGACACTTAAAAACCTATTTATCAAGCTAATTAATGATTTTTATTATGAAATAGTCAAACTTATGAAACAAATTTTTAACTTCCCGCTAAGAAAATTGAAAATTTTCAAAAATCGGGAAGTTATTGGTTTTACCCCGTTTTTCGAAAATCGAGTTTTCATCGGATCCCGACGTTTCGAGGTCCTAGGAAGCTTTCCTGACTATTTTCACGATGATATCCGTACGTCTGTGTGTGTGTGTGTGTGTGTGTGTGTGTGTGTGTGTGTGTGTGTGTGTGTGTGTGTGTGTGTGTGTGTTAACCTCTTGTAACTTTTGAACGGCTTGACCGATTTCATCGCGGTTGGTGTCATTCGAAAGGGCTTCGCCAAGTTTATATTCCCTGTAAGTTGGAACCGATTCAGACCAGTAGATTTCGAGAAATTTCAAAAAAAGTGACAAAAAAATTGTTTTTTTTTTTTCATTTTTTTTAAATATCTCCGAATTGGCTGAACCGATCAACTTCAAAAACTAATCAGCTCTTAACCTTAAAAACCCGTATCGATCGCCACATAGAGCGTCAGAATCGGTTGATGCGTTCGTGAGATATCGTTGTCGAAAAAAATCGAAAAAAGTGTTTTTTTTGTAATAACTCCGAAATTTTTCATCAGATCAATTTTTTTGTTCTAAATTTTTTATAGAGCTTTAAAAACCACATCGATCGCCGTCTACCGAGTGAAAATCGGTTGATTTATTAAAAAGTTAGTTTGAAAATTAGAAAAATCGTGTTTCATCAAATTGTGATAAGATTTTTGAGCTCGAAGAGCTCCAAATCATAGCAAAGCTATCTCTTTGAGCTCGGAGAGCTCAAAGTAACACATAAATTGTATTTTTGAGTTCGAAGACGTCAACCGTTTTTCTAATTTTTTTTTTTAAATATTATAATTGAAAAATAAGCAAAGTAGTATGAAAATAAAGTGTGGTTACATAGTAAATTTCAATGTGTAATGCATAATTGTGATTTTGTACGATAAGAATTGAAAAATCTATGAAAGCGTGGAAACAAGGTAGTTTGGCTTAAGCAACATATTGAAGAGTAAGAAAGACAATAGCCGGTAACACGCTCTGTCTGCCTTTCCGTGCTTTACCGTTCGGCTCTTTTTGACCTCTATTTACACAGTAAACACACTGTCATCTTAACACCTTACAATATTATATCTTGGTTCGCTTTTAAGGTGGTCCCTGCCACCATTTGAAGCTATGAGTCTGAATTATATTTATCCTTTAGATAAAAATAAAATATAACAAAATGGAAACGGTTATGCTGCATTAACTTACTCAGTCATGTGTGACTGGATAAAAAATTTTTTTCGAGAGATGATGAAATATTGTTAGCTTAAAAATTATTTCCTGTATCTTATGAAAATATATAATTGTGATGACAACCCGAAGCTAAATTTATTGTATTTATAAATTTTTTAGTTGAGGATCGGGAAATATACTAATTTTATTTTATCGAACACTTGAAAATAAACATTACATCCACTTCCTGTTATTTATTAATTATCGACTGTATGTTACATATTATACACTTATGGTACATAATCAATAGTTATAAATTATTACTGGAAGCATTAGAGAAAAATCGATATCATCGAAGTAGAAGTATAAGAGTAATCTATACTACCTATCATGCAGATAGGCTATGTATGCTCTACTTTAAAGTGAATAATAAAATCAGAAATACTTAATATAATTAGAAATCTGCGGATTTTCAGAAAATCCTATCAATATTTTAAAATTATGCAAAATATCTGTGAAAATTCCAAATCAATTTGAAATGTTTCTAAATTATATTTTTAAAATGATTGAGAATAGTCAACATTAATTTAAAATATTTTTTAACGATTCAGAATAATATTGAACAGAATAAAAAAATATACACTGTATTATAACTTTCATTATTTTTAATTTGAAAATTTTTAATTGATTATTATTTCAATCAAAACTTTTCATCTTTACGAATGATGAAAAAATTTTCTTTAATATTAAATAAATGTTTAAAGTGGAAATTATTCATAAATTCAAAATTCATGGTATAATTTTTTGAAGCAGAGAAAATATGAATATAGTAAATCTTGAAAATTTCAAAGAATTTTTTTTAATTTAAACAAAAAATATCTTGGATTGAAATTAACGATTGTTTTCATAAATTTTATGATTACAATCAATCTCTGTTTTGTCCTTCTTTTTCCATTGTATTCAAATGAAAATATTAATAATAATAAAAAAAATTGTTCGTAAAAGTACACGGAGAAAAAAATTTTGCTATAGGAACTCTATAGTAGTTAGTTAGTTGTAAAAAGTTCCAGTAGGTTAACGTATCCACAGATTCGGTAGAATCTGGCGCCAAGTTCCGTTCAAATCCGTTGTAAACGGAGCGCCAGACTACCGACTGTGTTTACTGTAAGCAGAACGGTATTTCGAGGTTGCAAAATTTTATTTAATTATATGGTTCTCCTTTTTCCAAAATAATATATTATAAAAGTAATTTATACTTTATTTTACTGATATTAATTAATTATAATCAATTATAACACTTAATTCACTTAAAATTATTAAATTTTATCAGCACAAACTATAGTAAGCCCAGAAATTTCGATCCTGACTTTTTTTTCGATGGGGAATATCAGCGCCACAGACTAGATAAAATAAAAATGTGTAGTAATCCTTCCTATAGACACGCAACTACAGTAAAAAGTGATTCATAGCTTGCATCTATGGCCGCCAGGGTGCACTGGAATTACATCTACATAAACTGTAGCTTTAAGGGGATAGTTTGCAGTAAAAAATGCAGTCAACACGAGATTTAAGTTGTTATCAATTGTAAATTTTCATTATAATTACAAAAAATACTAAAATCCGAACAAAAACAGTTTCACTGTAAAAAAGTCGCACCAAGTCCACGTTCATAAGACTATTAGGAAAAAATTTTTTTTCTTTACAAAAGATACAAAATAAAAAATTAAAAATCCGAGTAACCGATATGATTGTTTATGATTTTCGGAAATTAAAAAATTTTTTGTAAATTTAAAAATTAAAAAATTTTAGAACGTACTTGGTGTGCGTCATTGTGTATTTCAATTTTTTTTAAAGTCCTAGTAAATAGATTTTACGAATTTCATTAAAAGTAAAATATTTTGCAACCACGCACACTAAATACGTTCTAAAATTTTTTTTTAATTTTTAAATTTACAAAAAAATTTTTTTTAATTTCCGAAAATCATAAACAATCATATCGGTTACTCGGATTTTTTAATTTTTTTATTTTGTATCTTTTTGTAAAGAAAAAAAAAATTTTTTTTCCTAATAGTCTTATGAACGTGGACTTGGTGCGACTTTTTTACAGTGAAACTGTTTTTGTTCGGATTCTTATAGTAACAATACCGTTTGGCTCCTGCAACTCTACATCGTTGAGCTCTGAGAGCTAAACGTTATTTGCCTCTCACAACTCTACAGGATCGTTCTTATCTGAGACTATAATAAATTTTTGGAAGTCTGTTTAGTAATTTTTTTTTACGATTTAGCATTGATAATTTAATAAATACATGCAGCAGAATGAATTTATATTGCCAACAATAATTGTATATGACAAATAAGAATAGTATTATAATAGAAATAAAATAATAATAGAACTTATATTACAAATAAAAATTATTTGTAAAATAAAAATATGGTCGTCACAAAATTATCTTATTTTCTTAATTATATCAATAAATATTGGACATAAAATCATTACCGTATATGCACGAGAAAAGATAAATAAACGAAAACAAATTTTATTTTGTGTTAAATTGGGTCTTTTTAATGTATTTCGATAACTTATCACTTATCACAATATATTCAACTAATAAATTAAATTAATAGTCACTGCAAATGAACCTTGAAAAACCATAAATACAAAACTGTTCTAACGAAATTCAATTTGACAAAAAAAAACCTATTTCCTTAAATAAATAAATTAGGAACTTAATTGTCCTCATATATTTTTAATAATATAGATTAGTAAAAAATAATTATGTTTGGCATTTTAGAAGATTATGAAATATGTCAGCGCACTTTACTACTGCGCAACGTAGAGCGCTCCCAACTATACCGTTTGGCTCTAAGAACAATCCCGTAGAGCTCTGAGAGCTCAACAACATTGAGTTATCAGAACTAAATAACATTTTTTTACTGTAACTCTACAACGAACAGTAAATTGTGTATAGTTTTGGTAACTCTACAGTTACGTTACCAGAACGAAATTTTTTTTTCCGTGTATAGTAGTAAATTGACGAAATTAGAGAATAAAGAATGTTTCGCATTGATAAAAACTTATTGCACAATATTTCAAAAACTAGTTTCACAGTATGTAAAGAATCAAAGAAGCCAAGAAAATGAAAAGCAGTGATCCGTAAATCCAGTTTGCAGTGATCATTGAATTGCTGGTATATCTTACTTTTTATACATCAAACATCTGTCGCACAAGTAGATTAAAAAGTTTAATGTATTGATAACAAAGCTATTTTGCATTTAGCAATATTATTCATGTATGAACAATTCTATTCAAATATTTATTCAAGTTATTGGAAAAAAAAAAACTTATAAAATAATAATAATCATATTATAATACAACATAATACCCTTTTTCGTTTATAAATAAATAGCACAATTTTTCTTTCTTTTTCATTTTAGAATTCGGTTTTAAACATGCGGAAACGCCGTATATTTTTATGCGAATAAGAAGACAACTTCTTCTTCTTCTTCTTTCACCATTGTTCTGTCGATGTGTAAATTATACACGACTACACTACGGAAACTTGATCTTGTGGATATCCTGTGATGATGTAAAAAGTAGATCGTACAATAAGTGAATGACATGCACGCATATACATCCGGGAATAAATTTGAGTATCAATTTATCATACGTGCTAATTTTAAGATGAATTCTCAAAATTTGGCAGATGTTAGATTTTTTAGTAATTGAAAAGAAAGAATTTTGTGGTTTAAGTGGCCAACAAAATTGAATACATGACAGTATGTATATTTATTTATACATAGATATATAATAGTGATATATGTATTTGTAGAATTATCATAATATAACGATAATTATCTTTCTTTACATAAATACTTAACGAATTTTTTTTTCTATCATCCGGTTTTTCTATTGCTGGTTATTTCTACGATTGTTTAACGTTAACCCACATGGCAATTCACTTGAGAAAAATAGGCTCAGAGAATTAGCTAATTTAGAGTTAGAATTATAAAAATGTAAGGAAAAGATACACAAGCTGCGTATCCGGGCTATGAAACTGTAGAATTATATGAGATGAGGACAAAATAAGATTGAATAAGGAGAACGGAACATGCAAAACACAACGGAATTAATCAATTAACTTATTATATTTTATTCGTAACATAAAATTTATATTCGCGATATATTTATATATACATGTATTTAAATATTTAATTATTTTATTAAGTATTTATATAAAAATATCTAAGGAAATATATTCCAATACTATGTTAATACGATTTTAACACTGAAAGTGTTACTATTTCATATATAATCCATACTCACGCCTGTTATTGCTTATTACAAATTCTAAGTAAACTTTTCTTTCTCTCACATTTAATGAGCTCGAAGAATTGTACAACACATTGTCTGTAGTTTTAATGCCTACTAACCTATTTTACATTCAGTCATCATTAAATGCTTTAATTTGATTTTTTCTTAGATTCATTAATTAGCAATAAATGTTTATTTAATTATATTTCACGGCTAGACGGATAGATGACACTGATTTTATAGCTTTAATTAGGTTAATATATCATCAATTTTCTTCCACTGTAAATATGTTATTTCTTACTACGTTTTACAATAAGAAAATAAAAGAAAAACAATGACTAATAAATTTGATTGTTTTAAATATTATAAAAAAATTAATACACACAGGCAAGTTGAGGCCTCTTAAAGTTTTCAAAACCACATTTTTGAGTCAAAAATTAGTTCTTGGGATCTTTTTTCTTCGATTATTTTATAACATTTGCGTCTCAATGAAAATATAGTTCCATTAATAAGTACTTAATGGTAGATAAGTAGTTTTTGTATATTAATTAAATTTATATTCGTTCATTCCGACCTTCAAAGATTTAGGTTTATTTATAGAAATATAATTTTATCTCTTCAGCAATAATCAATATGACATTGATTATATTAATATAAAGTTTAAAATCAACAATTCGAAACGATAACAGTAACGATATGAAGGTTAATAACATTAAAATAATGAAACTTTATTAATGAAGTTATTAACAAGGTAACAAAAAAAATCATAACTTTTATGAAATTTTGTTGCAAAAATGATAAATCGTAATATATCTTAAGAAAAAAGTTTACCAAATAATAATATATTACATGCAGAAATAAAAAACATTTGCCTAATATTAATCTCCGAGTAAAAAAAAAATTTTTTTTTAAATATCAAAGTTTCACCTTAAGAAAAAGTAAAAATATTACCAGACCACAAAATTAGGAAAATTTCCTCGCTTTTTTGACATCCACTAAGTAAATACATAACTTGGAGTATAATCTAAATAAGCGATAGTAAAATAACTTTGAAACATTTTTAAGACCTATTTCCGACTTTTTATTCATAACTTTATCATTTCTATACTAGTAAGATACTACAATTAACGTAAGAGCGTAACTTTGAAAAATTTTTAAAACGATATTTAAAAAGCATTAGTAATTTCTTATTTAAAATTTTTTGAGCAATGCATCTTTTGATGTGACATAAATTCGTGACCTGTGTGTCAGAATAAAAGACTGAAATATATTGATGAAAAATCTTACAAATAAAATCTAAAAAATTGATCAACTATTTTTTTACATCTTTTAAATAGTTATGAGTTTATAAAAAAAATTGATTGAATTTATCATAAGATTGCATGTATAAAACTTATTTAAAAAGATTTAGACTTAATATGTTGCATGTGTATCGTTCTGAATTGTAAAGATTAATTTTGATGCATGGACCAACAGACAGTAGATTTTGTGACAATTTATTATTTTTTAAAGTTACTAATTTTAAAAAACATTTCGATTATTGTCCCATACTAATTTATATTTATTTTCAATAATTATTCAGAGGTTCAGAAGACATGCAAAAATTGATAAATAAGCCACACATCGTTTCCAATTTATTAACTAACTCAGTTAAGTTTTTTCTTTCTTTTTCTTGTATTTTTATTTTAGTCTTTTCTACGTTTACATAGAATAAGATCTTGTCAGCTATATTTATGTAAGAAATTCTTCTTTTCTGATGTCTAATATTTGGACTTCAGAAAATGAGTTACTCCAGATATTCTAGAGGGACATAAAAGTTATTATAAACACACAGCAGAAATAAGTAATACATACTATAAATATATGTATTTCGAACGCAATACTTTTTAGTAGACCATCAAGGTCGGTTGGATACATAGACTATTTTTTTTTGTACATAGCATGAAAACATTAACTTCAATATTAAATTTAATGTTACTTGAATTTAACCATTTAATTGTAGCCATATTAGTTGTATGAGCTCTCGAAATTTTTACTCTAAAAAATATCCATTTACATTAATTATAATTCGAAAGTAAAACTGTTAAGTTTTTTTTTTAATTCTTAAAATAACATTTACGTGCATAAAAAATTCATTTGATTGACACATTTATATTTATATCATCGCTTTTAACTCAAAAATAAAGATACCATCAATCAATTTTAATCGGCTTTCAGCTGTACAAAACATTATTAACCATTTCAAAATATTATTAATTTATATATTTAAAATTATGATGTCTATAAATTAAAATTTTTGAATGTACGTACATACATTAAAATAATTCACAACACAATATTATCCAGAAATATTTTCAGATTCAATGATAACATAAATTATAATTATTTAAATTGTTCATTTGCATATTGTGAGTATAAAAACTACAGGAAATAATATACGATGCTTTTTATAGACGTCTGGTAGTTTTACGTTCTCAAGAATAGAGCACACTATTTTCTGGTTTACGATTAACCCGAGTACATAATACTTAAGAACCTAATATAAACTTCATTAACATTAATATCATCAAAATTTAATATTATTTACTTTGATGTTGATTTTTTTCATTTACTTGAGATAACATTTATAAAAATGATATAATTTATGTTTAATTAAATAATACTTTAATCGGTTAAAATATAAGTCGCATATTTTGAATCATATTAATCACACTTTATTAGAGTAAGAGAGCAAATTAATATTCTTATCTTAAAACGGTACAAATTCTTAGAAAAAAAAGCAATTCATATTTCTTTTCGATGATGTTTTTTTTTTAAATTTTTAATCAAAAATCATTAATTAATTTGTTTATCGTTAAAAAAAAACTATAAAAACTAGTGTATAATTAGTAACTAATGACAAACTAAGCAATTAAAAATACACGCTGACACCAAATATAGTTATCGAATACTATTTCATTAGTTGAGAATTTTTTATAATTAATAGTGAAACGCTTAAATTAATAGTGTACACATAAAAAATTAATATTAATATAATATTTAATTATATACAGAACTATAAAATTTGGGCTTTAGATTAAAAATATGATAAATTAGATGGTAATAAAAAATAACATTTTAACCAACATTTTTTTCACAATTTTATTAACAGCATATTCAAATTAAAATAATATTATTCTCAAAAACCAAAATCTTATGAATAAATCCACTCTTGTTCTGTCATTCTTTTACCAGTAATATTTTAACGTTTTTGCGTGTTCTCAAGAGCTTGTCTTGAATGCATTTATGCTTATATATTTTTAATACTATTATAAATATATGAATGCGCGCTCTGTGTTTTATATAGGAGGTATGGATCATCTCACTTAAATATATCTTTAAATTGATTCTTTTGATGGCATTAAAAATACTCTTATCTTATTAAATTAAAACATATGCTTCTTATCAAAGAAAAATAATATATATCATTTAATCTGTTTTTTTTTTTTTTTTTAATTGTCATAACTTATGGTCTATTACTCATCAATTTAATTTTCATATCATTTATTATCGAGATTCATAAAATAAAATTATAAAAAATAATATCTGTTAAAACATGCAAATCGTAACAAATCATAAATCCTTTCCATTTTTATTAGCATATTAGCATTAGTGATTACTTTCGCTTAAATGTTAGTCGTAATAGTGAGCTTATATGCATAAAAACTCAATAAATCACTTGCTATTATATTTGGTGTTTGTACAAGGTATTTAATTTTCATTAATTTTTTTATGATTCTCAAAAAATCATCATTAGATAAATTAAAAGGTGTTTTATCAAATTAGTAATCACTCCAATAATTGTTCGACCTCAAGACTGTGGTAATAAATTATTTGTTATTTTTAAAAGTATAACAAATAACAAAAATCTAATATAAGCCTTTTTTGGTATTCTTGAAACAATTCGAAAAAATCTTGAATCAATGTTACTGTCTATCTTAATTCAAAAGAAAGAAATTCTGGAGTGAAATATGGGTTAACTTGTTTAAAAATAATAAAGTCTGTCGTTTAGGACTGAAATTTTTGAACGGAGAATTTCTTATCTTCATCGAAGAGTTTTATATTCTTGATTCAAGAATGAATTTCTTGAATTAAAAGAACTGAACATTTCGAAACAAGAGTGAAATTTTAAAGAGAGAATTTTTTCTTGAATCAAGTTGTTATTTTCAGTCTATAAATTATTTAAAAAACAGAACGTTTTAATATTTTTTTTTTTTTATAACTTTATTTCGTTAATAAGTATTAATCATACGTTTATGATTTATGAATTTATGGAATAAGATATGTTTTTCTTTTTTTTTTTTCAAGTATTTTAAATAGAGAAACTTTTTCTTAAACCAAGAATGTTAAATGAAATGAAGGAAAACGACATTATTCTTAGTTGAAAGGAATTGTGTTTTTCGATAATGAACTTAATTGTATCGATCAAACAATATACTCTTGATCAAAGTTGTAGAACTTCTTAAACTAAGAAAGCAAGTTTTAAGGCAAGAAATTCTGTAATCAAAATGTAAAGTTCTCTTCAAGATCGTTTTGCTACATCAAGTATGTCTCTTCAATCAAATAGTTTCTTTTTTTTTTTAGTTTATTCATATGAAATTCATGAATTTTTTATTAAATTATAAATTTATCTAAAATTATTCTCGATTACATCAAAAACACTTTCCATAGTTAATTTAATAGTCTACGCAATTTCCTCTGCTGTATTAATGTACCTTTGGTTAATAAAATTAATCTTTACTTTTTAATAATTAATTCGAAATACGATAAAAATAGTGCGTAGAAATTAGTATTGAGTAAGATTTATAAGATGAAAAATTGAAGCATTTTATTTTTAACCTTGAAGCATCTATTACATCAACTCATTACTCTTAGTTTTTTTCACACCTATTGTTAAAAAAATTCCCTCCTGAAAGTAATTAGCTTTAAGCACTTCCATTTAAATTAAGTTACAATTTCATCAGAATTCTCTGCTATTTCCTCCAAAGCTTGTGAATCAGACAATTACTTTTTTTCATCATTATCATTAAAGTTACGATTTCTCTAGGTTCCATCATCAAATTAGTGATAGACTTTTGTCGAACAAAGGAAATTGCTTTACGGGATCAATGGTTTATCTTTATTGACGATAATAAAAATTATTACTAAGCCTATATATAACTATAGTATACTATAGTTATAATCCATTATTTACCTATAACATTAAAATATAGTTATTAAAAAATAGATTCGAAGTACTTGATATTTCTGTATTTTAGTCTAATAGATGATTTCAACTGTACGATAGAGGGATTCTATACAGTATAATATGACATAACGTTATACAGATGAAAAATATCTTCGATACGTGTTTCGTAACCATTAGTTTTTGTTCTTGATACTTAAAAGCCATTATCTTTATCTCTACTCTTCATTCTATCCATTGAGCACGAACTTTAACGGGTACCTAATAATTAGGTTATAGATAATTAATTTACCGTAGGAAACACTTGGAGAAATTGAAACAAAAAATTTAAAAGAAAAATCAAATATAACAGAAAGTTTGTTTTACGAATAATTGTTTTACACTGAAAAAAAATTAATTTATTGAAGAATGTTTTCTTAAAAATTTCATGTTATCCAAATCTGACTATTTTTAGTAGTTTTCGTAGACAAAAAAAATTTACTACAATTAAGTAAGTAATTTTGCAGAACTTCATCTTTTTCATTTGAGTAGAAATATTCTTAAACTAAGAAATTTTTCTTAGTTTAAGTAACTTTTACTTGATTCAAGAATTTTTTGTCTTGATTAAAAACAATTGAAACTCTTTAGAAGTATTTTCTTGGTTCAAAAATTTTTCTCTTTATTCAAGTTAATTTTTTTTCAGTGTAGAAATCTGACTATTGTATTTGTCCTCATAAAATCAAATTAAAAATATCTCGCTATTTGACTCAGCTTCTTCCTTTAAATTTTCTTTTCCTTTTTTGCTAGTTTTCAGTTTCAAAAATTCTTTGCAGATCCTGCCAGTTTTTGGTTGCTTTTAGAAATCTACTTTTATTTCAGCTGCCAAATGACTTTTTATTTTGCTTAATTTATAAATCAGTCCTTAAAAAATATTCAACACAAATGTCAATTTTTTTTATAAATTTTCTTCTAATAATATTTAACTTTTTTCAAAAATTCAATTTTTAGCTCTTAATAGAACTTTAATTTTCAAAGTTAATCGGTTTTCTTTGAAATAACTTTCTTGCCACAAGAATATTTTTCTTTAATCGAAGTCTTTTTTTATCCAAACAACCATTAAAAGTTAACTTTTTTATTTGAGCATAAAAGGGTAAGCGAAGCCTTGAAAAAATTGTAATATAAAGCCTTTGCTCTCGGCACAAGACGTGAGAAAGGATACTTACTATACTAAGAAAACAGAAACTCAGGAAACGGGAAATGTATGAATGGAACAAAGAACGTTAATGTGGGCTATATCGTGTTTTGGAGCAGTCTAAGTTGTTTGCTGCTTTTTGTGTACAAATTAATTATTATATTGTTAAATAATATTTGTTTATTGTGTGTTAAATCAATTGAAGCTTAATGATTTTTATGGTCATTGTTGAATAATTATAATTATTTGTGTTTTTAAGTTACAAAGAAAAAAATAGTTTCGAAAATGCTAAAATTATAATTACATATATAAAAATAAAAACATAATGAAAGTAATTAGGTAAAACAACAGAAACAGTCGTTGATTATGAAATTAAATCTTATTTTTTATTAATAGAATTGTTGAGTATTTATATTTATTAAGACTCGCGGCGAGAAAGTACATACGACCATCATGGACAAACCAATGGCTTTTTATTCAGTACAAAAAAAAATAATATATACTGATATATTAAATTACAATTTGTAATGAGAGCTTCAAGTATAGATGTTATAAGTAATAAAAGATAAAAAATGGGCTCAAAAAGATAAAACTGAAATCTTAATACAAATATTTTATATTCTGACATTATCGGATTATTGATTTTTTTTTAAGATTTTTTGTAGTCAAATCAATAAAAATTTTTCGATCGTAAAGCACTCTCTGATGCTTCGCATCATGAGTCGTGCAAAAATAAAAAAAAATTCATGAATAGTTGAAATTAAAAGACAATCATCAGGCATAAAATATAACATAGTGAATGATAACTATCATTTAAAAAGAGAGATGTGTTTAATACATTCTGTAATTAAGATCAATTATCATTGCAGGATTATTATTAGCATAATAATGCTACTCGATAATGTGAAAATTAGCTGTTCTTCATAATATCATTTAAGTTTTCGAATTAAGCATTTACATCATGAATGTTGATTCACTATTCGTGTTATTAAAAGCCGATTTATGCCAAGATTGATGAACATACAATTATCACTAATATTTATTTTCACTTTTTTTTTTTTCCAAAAGAAGGATTTATCCGATTTCCAAAACATACATATATGTAATATAAAAAAAAGGAGAAAATAATTTTGCGAAATATTTTTATTGTTAATTTACGTAACAAGTGTTACTTTTGTTATAAAGATAATTTGACTTTAATCCGTGTCGAATTCAATTCTCATCAGCGGGTTAAAAAGTAAAAATTTTACAAGATTAAAGGAATGTGCAATTAATCTAAAGTGAAGAATTTCGTAAATTTTATTTTAAAATATAACTATTGAAATTTTATTATTTATTGTCAATATTTATTTATATTCTGTCATTTTTCCTTATTTATATTTAGTTTAAAAAGGTTACGATAATAAATAAACTCAAACTACTTAAAAACTTTTAAAATGATCTATACGATATGAATTTGAAAATTAAAGAACAATATTTATTGTTTTTTCCAAATTTTTAAAATTTATTTGATCGATACAAGAAAGTTTAAAATATTTGTTTTATAATTCTGGTTTTTTTTCAAAATTTCTTACACTGATAAAAACAAAATAATTTTATATTTTAAAAGTGAATAATATTAAACTTTATATATTTACTTCGAAGCTTAGTACCTTGAAGACAAAAATAGATCTTTTAATTTGAAGACAATATCAATGTGGTGCATCTTTGGATGAAACTTTAATATTTTATAGCGATAAATATAACTGCTTAAAAAATTCGTAATTTTAAAAAGTTATTAATATAAAATTCATGTATGAAGAATTTATCTCCCGTAAATCTTTTATAAAAACAATTAATCTACATTCAAAAATTATTTTTATTACAAATACTCGGACAAAATTTTCGCGTTTGAATAGCTCTATATATATACAATTTTTTTTCTTATAGAGTTCTTCAATGATTTTCTTTGAAAGCTGATTATTTTTTTTTATTAAATTAAATTAAAACATACTGTTAAGAATTAGAATAAAATATAATTTATAATTATTAATTATTAATGAAAAATAAAAGAAATTAATATTTTAGCTACACAAATAAATAAAAATTACTTGACATTTTTCGCTAATAATATTGAAACGGTATAAGTATTAATAAGTACTTGTAAACATTCAAAATATCGTTGGTAAACATACAGTTTTTCTTGTAATCACGCGAATAGAAAATAGAAAGACCGCTCAGATTTGGCATATAAATAAAGACTAAACATACATCCTTTTAAGTATGTTATTATATTTGCTAATCATTGCAGTATTACAATGTTAAGAGATTACACAGCAGTGTTACTTAATTTTTAACTTTTTATTTTTAAGGAAAATAATTTATTAATATTAATTAATTCTTTCACAAGATTCTCAGTAGATGTTTGCAATTACAATTTCCAATTTATGATTGCTAATGTTTATACTTCATATCTCTTAAAGAGTAATTTAAATTGTTGATTTTTAATATTAATTTATAAATATGCTATGCTTTACCAGAACAAACATTATTACTGCATGTTACAATATGTTTAACACAGTTACGGTGAAGCCTCTTAATCTCCAAAGCTTGTGAATTATTACCGAAAACAATCTTAAAATTCTACTTTAGGATTAGTTTAAATTCGAGTAGCCATAACATTTAAACATTTTTTTATTGCAATAATTAATCGTAAATATTTTTGTACACATTTGTTAGAAGAAAAAAAAACAGCGATTTATTAGTTTACTACAAAAAGAATATTTTTTATATTATAGAATGTTATATGGACCTAGAAAAAATGTCCTTAGATTCTGAAAGCATGAATTAATTTAATATTTCATTTATTATGAAGATGCTACGTATACGTCAGTAGGATTGCCCACTGGATAATAAGAACAGTTATTACTCATAACGATTGTGCTACAGAGCAGCGATTAGACTAGAGCACATAAGGTGTAATTTTACTTTCTACCGAGAAGCAATGACCGTTTCACGATTAAACCTCGATGTTGAAAATAAAATAGCCAGAATTATGTTGATGAAAACGAAAAGGAAACAAGCTAAAATCTCGTGATTTATCGCTTGTTATTTTATCTCTATTAATATATATTTTATCTACTTTACGGAGATCATTTTATTTTTTGTAATAAAAATATTTAATATGATATAAAATAATATCTGGATCTCGGAGATAGGATAATTATAATTATCTTCAATTCAACGTCATATAATACTATAATAAAAAATGTATGAAAATACAATTATGCGAAGACATTGTTATAAATTGCGAACTATATCATATATAATCATAAAAGGTAGGAAAAATTGTATTCACTTAATATAATGTTACAAATTTATCTTGTAATATCAGTACTAAACCTTCATAAAATAATCTATCTAAAAATATAATCTTAATTTAAATTGAATTGAACGTAATAGATTATGAAAAAAATCTTTATAAAATTTATTAAGTTGAAATTTTAAAACGAACTATCAAATTATAATTTTAACTCGGAGAAATTTCTTTAAAATAAAAATACAAGATAAAATTGAAGTCAGTCGAAATAATCAAACTTTTGTCTTCTTCAAAAAGTATTTACAGCGCATTTGCATGCATCCCAGTAAATTTCTAATAAATAAAAAAAATTTAGTTAATTCTCTGAAAAATTTGATTGGCGTTTAAAAAATATTTTGAAGACAAATAATAAAACATGGGTCAAAATTTGCTTAAGAACTTCTCATAACCAAATTTTTATTTTATTTTATTTGTAAAAAAATGCCCTCGGCAATTTACAACATTATGTTACATTTTTATGTATAGAATGTTTAGAACTTATGATTTTATACAATACATTGCATCTGCAAAGAGAAGATAAATTTAAGAAATTAAAAAAATTTAAGAAATTAAAAAAAAAACAAACAAAAAAAAATTTTTTTTAAATTTAAATTTGAAAGAAAAAATTATAAAAAAAATTTCAAAGATAAGAAAAACATAATATGTCATAGTTTATAATCACTATTTGTACACCTGGAATGTTATTATTTTAGAATCACCCTTTTTGCTTCACTTTTTATTTTATTTGCTGGTCCTCCAAAAATTTTATACAAGGAAATTTTCTATTTTATTTTACGTACGCAAAATTTTTATATCATAAAAATTACTAATAGTGATGATTAATATAATATTAATATTTATAAAGGTATCATATATTATTAGTTACATCACAAATTTGCGTTGAATAAAAAATAACAACTTTGAACAATAAATTATTTTAATGTGTATTTTCTATAATAAGTAATTGCAGGTATAATAATTTACTGACGAGAATACACAGATTAAAATGAAATAACCATTTTCGGAAATAAATATTTCTTCATCGCAGTAAAACAAGTAAAGTTCTTTTTTTTTATAAATTATCTCCGATCAGGATACTAAATCCTCTTATAATAATAAATTTTGCAATAAAATAATCTTTTAATCTGCAGAAATATTATATTCTATAAAATAATTTTTTACAATCCAAGACAATAATTGTTATAATAATATCTAATACTGCAACATAACACATATATTAAAGTGAAAATACATTACATTATTTTTTAATAAATTAATTTTTCTTTAGTGCAATAACTAATTATTGAAGTATTCAAATTTCTCAAGACAGTTTTTAAATACGTAAATTAAGACATATTATACAAGTTTATTTTGACACTTAATTATACTGACTATGTAATTACCAAGTAACTTAAAATAGTGAATTTGTAATTTTCACAAAAAATTGTGAGTATAACTGTAACTGTTCCGTATTTTACAAATTACGCAGATATCAATCTTGATTAGCGAGTTAGTTACATTCTGAACTCTTGCAGTTAGAGATTCCGCTAACGAGTTACACAAATTACCTGGGAAGTAATTATGATGACGCTTGACGGAGATGACGTTGACAATAGAAATAGTTGAATGCTCTGTGAGTTTTTTATGTCACACTGTATTTTTACTGTTTCTCAGAAAATTTTTCACTTTATATTGAATTAGTCATAGACTTTATGAAGATGACATTTATTGCTTATTATATTAGATTTTCATCTAAACATATGTGTAAATATGTTATAAATTTAAATATTGTTATGAATACTTTCCGCAAACTTGTTGAAAAGTTATCCAACGACGGAAATGAATAATTTTATCTTATTGCGATAATCCATCATTACATATTCTATGAATTGTATCGATATAAATATGCAAGAGAAAATGAAATATCTTTTCATTATATTCATTTTACGGAATTAATAAAATTTTTATTTTAATTAAAATTAATTACGCGAAAAAAGTAATTAATTTATGGAAGTTAGAATTTTTTATTAGAGTTTAATTAACAAATTTTTTAATTAATATTATTCGCAGCGAAATTTGAAAATTAACTTTTAGCTCGGTTATATAATTTATTGAAAACAAAATATATAGATCATTGTCATTGCATTGTCAAGGTAATCTCAATTACATTCGTTTCAAAGGTACTTCTATAAAAATAGTTGTGGTTATTCTATTAACACTTCAGTGTTAATATGTAATTTATAATAATATTACTTGACGTATATGTTAATGCTTACAAGAAAGTATCGTGCCAATCAAAAGTCAGTGTAACTAACCAGTAGCGTTAATTTGACGTGTTAATTGCACGTACAATAAAATCGACTGAAATAATAAAATTACTAATTCATATTCTCATTATTATTAAAATAAAAAATATGCATAATTATTATTCATTGTCAGAAATGAAACTTTCTGCAAATTTAAAAATTTCTTTGTCTGGGATCTGAGTTATAAGCATAGCCTTCAGACAATATCATTTATCGCTGAAATGAGATCATGAATACATAAATAATTTCAAAAGTATTAATGGGCTTTTATTTTGTTGATGAAAGAAAAAAAGTGTACAATTATAAATTATGTACTAAAGGTCTATTCATATGATAGACGAGTGTTGAAGTTTAACCTTCTAAGCATGACCTTGTTGTAAAACTTAAATTTATTGAAACTTATCAGTTCGTAGTGAAGCATTGTATGAATATTACATTGAAAAAGTTTTGGGTTACACAAAAGTAGATATTTTTAATACTCAGGAATCATAATGTGTCATTTAAAAATTTAATAATTTCAGTGGTGTAATTTACAAAAATTTTTAGTAACTCTATATTGCCTTCGTAATAATATTAAAATCAGCAGGCACAGAATAATTTTTTTATTTTATAGAAAAAAATAAATTATTATTTAATAAATATTCTTGAAAAATTACACTCCTAGTACTTTTTAATTTCCACACATGAAATTTTTTTTCCAGTATTTTATTTATTAAAAAAAATTTTTGACATTGTCAGATGTTTGTTAATTTCAAATATTTCTTTTTAATTAATTATCACGTCGACTTTAGGCATTTTAAGTGAAATTATGCAATTTATTTAACATATGGTAGACAAAAAAAAAAATGATTCATATTCCACCTGAACATTTTTTACATTTTTTGAATAGCCAAAGAAACTGTAAAAGTTACAATTTGTAACTGAACAACAAGTTTTACATTTTCAAACTGTAATTTCTCGTACAATAAATTAAAATATTAATTTACTTATTAGATCTTAGTTAAAACCTCAATAATTTTGGTACTAAAAATTCATTAATATTTTCACGTATTTTTCTTAGCTACATTTTAAAACTGCAAAATTTTCTGCCTAAACTACAACAAATTTTTTACAAATAAAGTTTTGATTTAAAAATTACAGCATAAATCTCTTATTTTAAATTTCAAGAGTTTTTACAAGTTATTTCGTAACATAATTAATCCCTTTATTCTCTCTCATTAAAGTAAATTTCAAATCTATTGTACAATTTATTTTGGTTTGTCGTACGACAAACTTATTTTAATTATATAGTTATAAGAACAGTTATCATATATATAACACTCTTAATATTAACACGGGTCAGTAATTTAGTGCTTAGTGAGAGTTAAATTATAGCTTATTTGCGAGTTAAAAACTAGCTAGTTACTTGAAAAATGGTATGAATTATAAATCATTAATTCAAAAATAATAATAATAAAAATAACCACATATGTATTTATTTTAATTAGTTAGCTGAACACAACGAACTTGCACAATATTAACAACCATACAGAAGGAGAAAATGTGTGTATAACAAAGGGTTCTCCAGAAGGATATTCAGTTCAAAATACACGTTACATATAAATCGTTACGTACATATATATAATAGCTCAATGTAGTAATGGAAATAATCGTATTACATTACATTCAATAAAGAAAATCCGTCATATAACATACAACCAAGCCTACTTATAAGTAATTTATTTCGGTTTTCCCTGTTCTATATTTGGAGTGTACACATCCTTCTATAAATTATTTATTTTAACGTAATAATTGTATTTTTCAACTATGAATTAACTTTTTACACAGTAAAACAGTGCGGAAATAAAATTAGGCAATTAAAAATAAATGTATAGATATTACATAGAAATAGTTTTTATTTATTTTTAAAATAATATAAACAATAAAAGTATTTTTACAATTGCTGGTAATTATATTTAATTGTGTGGTAAAAAAATTATGTCAACAATGAAAAAATAGAAGATGTATTCTTTCTCTGTAATAATATTCCTAAAGATCTTCGCGTTTCACCTTCTTTAACTTAATACAAAGCTGTATAGTCTCGATCTCGGGTTCGCCTTTCCATTTTTTTATATTTATGTTTTCGCATGAATAACCACCGCATGTATACCCATAAAAGTAATATCACAAGCTTATCAAATCATATATTATATTATGAATTCTTTATTTGTTACTGAACGATTTGCTAATCATAACAATTTTTAGTAACGTAATTCGTTATTTAAAAGAAAAATTCTCGCGAATTAAATGGAAATTCAATAACTAAGACATAAAAATAGCAAATTTTAACTGTTTATATTATATATACATATATCATAACTTGAAGTCACGTTAATTTATAAAAGGTGTGGATATAATGATAATAATACTCTTTTTTACGTATTGATTCACTCGGCAATGACTTCATTTCTTTTAAATAAATTTCAATAATTATCAATTAAACGTGATCTCATGATGACTTAATATCTTTAAATCAATGTATTATTTAATGAGTAATAAGTAATTAATTATTTATAACTATTAAAAAGTGGAGATCATACTATTTTTGACCATAAAATCAACATGATTAAATTTTTTTTTCTTGAAATTTATCAAAAATAAAATAATTAAAAACAATCAAAAATGTCTTTTGACAAGAACAATTTTTTGGTGAAAATCCAAAATAATAATAAATTTTAAAAAATTGAAATTAAAAAAATATTTTGAATTTACATGAAAAATACAGAGAAAAAAAGGCCATTTGGCAGCCGAAATGGAAATAGATTTCTCAAATAAAGAAAATTTATTTTTAATAAAATAATATCAATACTAATAATGTATAACTTAATTCATTAATTAAAAACAAAATTCAATAATAAATTTAAAACTATTCAAAACTAACTTTGTTTAAAAAATTATCTTGTAAAAAAATAGTTTCTCAAATATTTGTCAAACGATTTTGAAGATTATGAGATTTGAATTATGAATGTCCAAATTTTAAGTAACTGCTTAGAAACAACAATTTCCAAGTTAATCAGAATTTTGAAAACGGATGAAATTTTAATTGAAGAAAACGATACTTAGTGATAAAATGACTAAATTTTTTAAAAGTTGCGCCATGAGGACGGCTGCAATAGTTAAATTTTTATGAAATCTACTAAAAATATCATAAATCGCTTAACTTATTTTAATAAATTATATCAACAGTTTTCGATAGTCATTTAATTTTCTTCAACATTAAAAATCTTAACTTTTTATCGATAAAAAACTCTCCGCTTCTAAACGCTTATCTAATTATTTAATAGAATAATAATATAATAAACTACATTATAATTAATAAATTGTTTTATAATTTCAGTGCTTGGAACAAGAGAGGCATTTACTGCGTCGAAGACTAGAAGAAGCCAAAGGTGAGAGTGAAGCACGTGCTCTGGAACTACAAACAGACGTTGAAACATTGAGAAGCCAGTTGGAGGAACAAAGTGAACGTGCGAGACGAGCAGAACGTGAGCAAGCAACTTTAGTCAGTGAACTTACGGCTCAAAATATTCGACTAGCGGATCAATTAAGAGAAGCTTCTAAAACAGAAGATCAATTGCTCACAGAGATAAAACTACTTAGAGATAAATGCACATTGCGAAGTACAACTCTTCAGGATCACGTCAGTAGTCTAGAAATTCTCCGCGATGAGGTAACTTTTATTTTTATTTAAATCTTTATCGCATTAACGATAATAATCTATTGTATTATATTTATTGAGTAAGACGTTTATTTATTTGTACTTGTATTAATTTAAGGTGCAATTGGTTTCGGCACAAAGAACAGAGTTGGAAAGGCGATCACTTGAATTGCGAGAAGAGAGAGCTAGAGCTGTTTCAGCCCTGGAGGAAGCCGAGGAAAGGGCTGCGGCCTTGGAGAGACTCAGCCATGAAGCGGAACACCGAGCGAAAGCAGCCGAGCAGGAGAGGTAAAACACAATACAATAAATCCACTCAAACTAAAAAATTATTTTGTTTATCTATTATTCAATTATATTGTAGACAAATATAATTATTTTTGTTTTATTTTATAAAATCTCCGATTATTTAAGAAGTTATAATTGCTTATTATTATGGTTTGGTTTAAAAAATACTGATTGCAACTTAGATTGTTACCATAGTTATAATCTTGGAATAGTGCCCGCATTTCAACGCCCAAGAGTTGCTATGACTCATGAGTATGAGTTTGATTTCGCAATTTTGTGGTATTATTCAAGATCTCTAGTTCTATTCAACTATCACTTTTTTATATCTAAAATATAAATATTTATTTATCTTAAATATTTATTAACACTGTAAAAAAAAAAAACATTAATTTTTTCAAACCACACTGAGAAAAAAAATATTTTTGCTCAATTAACAATTTTTTGGCTCAAGAAACTCGCTGATGATCAAATATTCTATTATTATTAATTATTAATTTCTGAAGAGAAGAATATCAATATTTATCTTTGGATAATAATATATAAACAAAAGAATAGCTTTATTTAAATTAAGTAAAAATGATTTCAATCAATTTAACAATTTCTTGAGCTAACAATGTATATTCTTGAAAATTTTCAAGAACATAAATTCTTGTATCAAGAAAATTTTCTTAATAAAAGTATTTTTTTTTCTCGGTGCACATGAATTATATTTAATATTATCAGAAATAATGATTGTCAATATTTAGCATATTACTGTTGAATTTTGTAAAGACGAAAAAATTTATCAATTTTAGTTTATTATAGATTCATAACTCATAAGTAATCAATGTAATCATGATAAACCGGTTCATGAAACTGTCATTAATTTGTGTTGACGTACTTAAACACCCACGCTTCAATCTTTTAGCGAGTTTTTTCATTGATAAAGCAAAATAACGAATTATTTATGGTTAAATTATGTATACGCTTTAAATTTTAATAACATTAATGGGTAAATTATTTTAAAATAAAATGAAATTTTAGTAGATTTTTTTTTTAAATTAAAGTTTGACAAAAACATTATTAATGTATTTAATTTCGTAATTGAGTAATTAAAAAATGAAATTTATTATATTACAAAGAGAAATTTTATGCCAGTTGAGATTTACTGTATCGTTTTGTTAAATTATAGTAAGTGGAGATTTAAAATTTCACTTAACAAAAAATTGAAAAATACATTGGACATGTAATTTATTTAAAAAGTATGTCATGTATAATTACACTAATGAACTGAGCTAAAAAATTGATAATAACTCTAGCAATGAATTAAAACAAATCTACCAGACTGAAATAGTAACCATTTATTAATAATTTATTCTATTGTAATTACTGCTTGACCTTATAGTTGAAACTTTTTATAAAATTATTCGTCTCAATTTAATAAATTTTAACATTTCATTGAATGATTATTTATGTGAAAAGTGAGTAAAAAATTACTGAGCGAGTATTTATAAATATAAATAAATTTTATACTTGAGAGAGTCATAAATATTTTATTCTTTATAATGTAAAGCTTATGCTTATAATATTACTACGGATGTTGATATTATTTTTGTTCATCAGGAAAATTTAGTAATTTTTACTAAAATATTCTTCTAAATCAGTCTATATTATTAAAACAGAAGCTATAGTACACATATGTTCAATCTTTGCTACAAAAACACGACCAATAAATTTATGTATGTGTGGATAAAAAAAAAATAGCTTTATTAAATTTCTAAATATAATAAAATTTATCTTAATCATAATCTGAATTGTTATGATTTCTCGGTTATTGAATAAAAAAATTTTAATGTGCCGTAAACTTTTAAAAAATATAAAAATAAACAAAATAATTTACAGTACTCATAATTATTTGTAATAAAAAAAAATTGATAAACATGTATTCAACTCACATATAAAATTGATGATCGTTTTTATTGTTATCGGTAATAGAGATGAGCTATCTGCGGCACTAGCGGCGATCGAAGCAGAGAGAAGAGGTAGGTCTGGATCGATACAGAAGCCACCGAGGTCGTTGCAGGCGGAAATGGAGTGCGAGGTAAGCGGTAGCTCAATGGGGGAGCAAGAGGACATCAGAGCGGAAGTAGCGAGGGCGTGCAAACGACTACGAGAGCTTAACACGCACCTGCGACGGGGCGAGGACGACTCAGGACTGCAGAGTGACTGTGACGAGTCAATGCCCGTCATTGTCACCGGTGTTGAGACCGAGGTAATAACAGACTCTTTTTCACCTTTAATCCTCTCAAGATCACATTACATACTTTAAAAGTCTATTATGTGTTACGCACCCCGTATATTTTTAAAGACGTATTACTTTATTCAATTTTTAACGTTTATTTTTTTTTTCTATTTACTGAATAGAATAAAATTGATCATTAAAAAACACAATTTAAATTTTGGTCAATAATTTTTTATAAGTATAAAAAAAAGGAATTTTTTTTTATATAGATTAAAATCGATCATTAAAATAATTAGAAAGATTAAGGTCAAATATTCTAAATGCTAAAAATCCACCAAAACCTTCATGACCACGGTGCATTATTCCTACACCTCCCAGAGGAAATTCAGGATAACCTTCGGCCTCTAATGAATCAAAAAATGGGACTGTCGATTGACCAGCATCTTTTTTTAAATCAGAAGCTTGAAACCTTATAAATTGATTTGTTCTTGAATCCGGTTTATTTTCTGAAGATTTTGTTGGTTTGTCGGGGTTTTCTATAATCAATTCATTTCTGTAAAAAAATAATTTCATCACAAAGTGTAATTGGAGTAGCGTAGTCATTTTTATCAAAGATTACAGTTAAAAAATTTCTAGATGTTCAAAAATTTAATATAGGGTAGAAGTGCCCGGCTGCCCCATTTCAAAACACAGTAACTAACATTTAAAAATTTTTTTCAATTTTTCTTATTAAAAAAAAGTTTGCCCGCCAAATTGATGAAAAATTTGATTTGTGAGAAGAAAATACTTGAAATTAAGGTCTAAAAGCTGTACAAAATGCAGCAATACTAGAAAAAATCAGGTATAAAAATTTTGCAGTTACTGTGTTTTAAAATTGGGCAGCCGTACCGGTTTTGGCCATCTTAGGACCATTTTTGGCCATTTGATATTCTAGTTAATTTGTAAAAAATTTAACTATTCAAGTAGAATTTTTATAGAATTTATGAATTAGTACATTTATACGAATTAAATTCATAAAGTCTTGCGCTCATAGAAATATTTATACAATAATTTGAAAATAAAGTGGCCAAAAAAGGTACACTGGCCACAAATGGTACTTCTACCCTAGTAGCCATTGATTATTTACCAAAAAAAAAAGTATTAGAATGACCATGATTTTAAAAACACCAGATTTTCTAGTAATTGTTCAAATGTGCTAATCTTTACAGAAAATTCTCAAACCATGCACAAATATTTTATACAAACCTAAAAGCTCTGTAATCCGATGATATCCAATAAGTCTGATTGTGGTTCATAATTTCTCCTTGAAAATAGTCAAAAGGTGTCACTCTAATTTGTAATTCAATTGGGCCGCTTTTTAATTGAGGTGAATCAAGTGAGTCAATAGCAAATCTTAATCTAACACCAGTAACGACATAACCCTCCGGTGCAATTAAATCGTCAAAATTAAAAGTTTGTGGATGCCCATAGTCAACTCCCAATGTTAATGGGTTCCAGCTTTTATTGACTTGTTGAACATAATATTTTTCAATTTCGTCGTTGTAATCAAATTTCTCTATATCCTTCCATGCCGCTTCATCTACTAACGCTTGTGGTTTTAAAATTCCTTCTTTTATTTGCACATGAATCATATAATTTTTCTTGATGAATCTGATACCCACGACAACTCTAAAAAAAGTTCGTTAAAGATAATGAAAAGTTTAATAGATATCTAATAATAATTTCGAAATAAATTTACAATCATTTAATAACATATTGAATTACATAATAAAATCGTTCATGATAATAAAGTTAGCCGACGTTTTTGATTTTTTGATTTTGCTTTATTTATTAAATTAGAACTAAAAAATATTTTTTTTTAATTGCACTTATAGTTTTTCAAATTTTTTTACAAATGAAATTTTTTTTAATAATTTTTTCAATAAAAAAAATTCTTAAAATTTTATAGATGTCGGCTAACTTAATTTCCATAAATCGTTCAATGCCTAAGTGGTCAGTTAAGTAATAAGTACAATTATATTAAAGTATTCATAACACTTAAATCTTTACGCATTGCAAAACTGACCACTTAGACGTCAATCAATTTTTGCACCTAATCTAATTATAGTTATAAAAACAAAAAAATAATTATTAAACAACTAACCTGTTTTCATTAATATTTGAGACTTGGTCCCTAAAACTGATAGCAGTGACTGCCATCTATTCACGTTTTGATTTTCTTACACAACTACATACACAATAATCACAGTAGGTCAATCCTAGAGGATTATAATAACTATAAACAGATCTTAGTTCTCGAGGACACTTTTCGTTATTATTATCACCATAAATTACTCCGTTGCTGTCTCTAAACCAAGCGTAGCGTCTTGTAGGATCTTCATAGCTCTAAATTAGAAAAAATAAATATTTATACGATAAAGTATAAAAATAATTAATTCATCAATTATAAAATTTTTACTTACTAGTTCACAAATATCTAAACTACTGTCAATAAATCGGCATTCATATAATTCTGTACACTCTGCATGATCAATAGTGTCACGAAGATTACAATTTTCGCTGCAAGAATCACGGGATGCAGTCAGATCTTTTTCTTCAATTATTATAGCTTGAATCATTCTTTCTAATTCATAATATGACTCCTTGTTTACTACGAAAATATAAAGTATTACTTTCTTAACAGCTGATTCCCTCTTTTCAGTTTTATGTTTTTTTTTTAAACAAATAAGAATTTAAAAAAAAACACTCTGCTACGAAATAGATCATTAAAAAATCTATTACCTAGCAGAGCGTTTTTTTCAAAATTCTTCTTTGCCTAGGTAGAAAATATAAAGTTACAATCGTAGGGACCGGCTATTAAAATTATAACTGGACTGCTTATTGGAAAATTTTTTAATTTGAGAATAGTTTTCATTAAAATTTATTATTTATTTAATAATTAATCACGTTGAAAATTTCTTTCAATATTATCATTTTTTTTCTAAATATTCCATAATTTTTAATAAAAAAAATAGAAAAAATATGACAGTCGAAAAATTTTGAGTTTATATGAAAAAATTTTTCGATAACTTTCAAAGATAAAAATTTCTAATACCGAAAATTTACACAGATTTTTAAATAATTAAATTATATATGAAAAAAGAAAACCTTTTTTTTTTAATTTCAAATAAAATTAACTTACATTTTTCAAATTTTTTAACATCACATCGATGCATATAATGTCGAACATTTTTTAATACATTTTTTGTAAGCATCATATTTTTTGAAAAATCACTAATTAAATTTAATTTTTCATTTCTTGGGTCCATAGACATATCTGTTGGGATAAAAAAAAATTTTTTCAATACCTACATTAATATTTAAAATATGTAAATTAATTGAAGGAAAAAATTAAATACATACTGTCTCCACATCGGTCCTTAAAAATTTGAAGAAAATAAAACATAATAAATTTTTTAAGATAAGAAGTCATTGCTAATCGATAATAATCAAATATTCCTTGTTGAAATGAAAAAGTTAGACCACAAAAATTACTATTTTCTTCTTCCTGTCATATTAAAAAATTGCATTAGTTATTAAATAATTAATAAATAGATTTGTATAAAATGCTTACTTTCATATCTGATAAAATTTCAGTCATTAATTTTTCATATACTCTCTCATAATGTTGACCATGATACTTCAAAGCATTGAGAGCCCGTGTAATTTTCGGTACAAATGGGCAAAATCCTCCGATATCATCAAAAGAATTACGATCACGAATGAAGAGTAATGATCCAGCATAAGATTCAATTAGTTGTCGTTTTTCATCAATCAATATCAAATAACTCTCTACAGAATCCGACCGAGGATAATTATTTTTTATTTTATACTCTTGTAACAACTTCATAAAATATCTAAGTCCAAAGACAGAGCCTCTTTTATCATCAGTCACTTTATTTAATTCTTCCAATAAATTTGTCAGATCAATTAAAATTTTTTCTAAAATTTTATTTTTTTCATTCTCGGATAATGTTATATTAGTCAATTGATAATCGTTGTATATTTTCACTTCAATATCATCCATGAATTTCACTATTGATTTGAGATCGTAAATATTCGTCGCAATGATAGGTTGAATGGAATTAACTACAATAAAACTCAATATAAACATAAAAAGATACTTTGGAATCATTGTTTGATGCATTTGTCTAAACAATTATTTTCGAACACACTTAATGATGAAAGTTAATAAACAATTATAATTATATTTTGATAAATAAAAAGCTTATTTCGTAGCAACTATGCACTTGAAAAAACTTGATAATTTTTTTATTTAACTACCGACTTATAATTTCAACTGAGAGGATAGTTAAGACTGTTATAAGCTAAGATTGGCTTACAATTTCTTACAAATTAGTTGTGACGCATAATGGCGTACTCTGAACTTTGGTTGTAATAGTTAAGGTTAATACAGAGATGACAAATGGATTTCATCTATTTATACCTCTCAAGTATACACTAAGTATATGACAAATGTTGTGCTCCCATTTCTGCTAGTAAGATTTGAATATCTCGAATATCTAGAAGACATTACAATATTCTTATGACATAAATTTCAAAATATTTTTTTTAATACAATTTTTTAAAAATTGTTTTTCCGGTAAATGAATTAACAGTCCCTATTTTTTTGATATTATTAAGATTGTAATATTATTAATATACTCTTAAGTTAACCGGGTCAAAAAAAGTCCCTCGACAATGACACTATTTATTATTTTCTAAGTATAATATTCCAAAGAACTCTATATTGATTAACTGAAATATGTAAAAGTTTGATAATTACTTAGTTTCACGGTCGCTTGGTTTTTTAGGGTATAAAAAAATGGAAAAAATAACTTATTCAAGTTTTTTTCCGTTGTTTTTTGTCGTAGTAAATTTATGAATAAAATTTTGAAAAACAAGCTTTTCAACTAAACATTTTTCATTAAAATTCTTTAAACGTCATTTCGAGTACTAAACTATTTTTTTTTTCTGAAAGAGTAAATTTTAAACTTTTTTTCAATGATATTAAAACTATTCAATAATTTTTAAATATTAATTTACATGTTGTACATCGAAAGTAGAAAAATTTTCAAGAAAAATGAAATTATTTAATTATTATAATTTTGTAAAATCCTACTTAAATTAAAAAAAATTTTTTATTTCAATTTGTTTATTTTTTCATCTTAAAAAAAAAAAAAAAATAGTAATATTCTCTAAAAATTAATATCTAAAAAATTTCAATGAAGAACCATGCAAATGAATATTTTTTAATTTTCAAATTATATAACAAAATAAAAATGTAAAATTTTGTGAATTTTAATTAAAAAATTTATAAATCAGCCACGAAGATAATAAAAATGTATAAGAATTCGTCAATAATTCTATTTTTTTATTTTTTATGCTCAAAAAACCAGAAGAACTCTTTAAAATAAAATCAAATAATCATTTTATAAATAATAAGTTTTTAATTTATTGTTGATTTTATATCAATTTTACATTTCAGGACTATTGTTCGGGAGCACTCACTGAGCTTGTTGAAGAGACATACAGTCTTGCTCTGACCGGAAGAGGAGCACCAGGAGAGCTGGGTCTCGCAGTAGAATTGCATCGAGTTACTGAGGATTTGGAGCATACAAAACAGCAACTAAAACAAGTTCAAGATGAGTTAAAGAGACGTGGTGAAGCTTTACTGGACACGACAAGTAAATTGAGCGTGTGTGAAGCCGAGTTGCGTGGGGTACGTGAGGAACGTGATCGTGCTAGAGATGACATTGAGGACTCAGAGCTCAATAGAGATGAAGTGATTGCTCAAGCATACGCAGTGAGGGACCAAGCTGTTGCGAGAAAAAATAGAGCGGAAGTTGAATTAGCGAGAACCAGGATAGACGTGCTTCAGGTTAATAGTCAGCTGATGGAAGCGATTCAGCAGAAAATTGAACTAAGTCAGCAGCTGGAGCAATGGCAGATGGATATGCAGGCTCTCATTGATGACCATGTTAAGAGCAAACTTACCCCCCCTAGTGCTCATATAGGAAATGGTAATTCTAATGAGAATACTGAAGTTACCGCCCCTGTCAGAAAAAAACGCAGCACAGGCAGCTCCAAGAAAATGTTTGGGTTATTCTAGCGAACGGTTTCTTTTTTTTACAAGTGAAATAGTGATTAAACTTATATTAAGGATAGTATTTTAATAAAAATGTTTACTTAATTGCAAATATTAAGTATTACATTTTTATTCGATATAAATATCGTTCTGTTTTTTATTTATTTTTATTGAAATATTAAAAACTATGAACGATTGTAATTAATGTTCGGATGATATAATAATTTAATGAAAAGCGATTTTTATTTAAGTGATCTCGTGTTAATATTTATAACTATTAGAATTTCATTCCATAGTAACATTTTTACTGCTCGAAATATTATAGTGTGGATGCTTAAAGAGCACTAAGAAAAAAAATTAATTTTATACATATATTTTTATGTTGTGATAATTTTAATTTTGAAAAATTAAAATTTTATTAGAAATTTTTTATTGTAATACTGCGATTTTTTTTAATTCTATTGATAACTTTCAATTTTTTTCTGTAGAAACAATGGTTATCAATTCTAATGAAATGATGTAGTAGTGTATGACACAAATACAATTGATTCTTATGTTGAAAATGAATTACTATTTTGTAAATTATTTTTTTTTCTCATTAAACTTAAAATTTTAATACTGAAAATATCAGACATCTAAAAGTTTCCGTCATTGCCATTGACAATTTATAGGTTGTGAAAAAATGTGGTTAAAAATATGCACGTGAAAGTTTTCTAAAAATTTATCATACATATCTTTTGTTTTATCAATAATTTTATCTTTCAATACATTTTTAGATGTTTCTATCTTTAGGGTACTGATCATTCAAAATACATTATTCATAGAAATTTTAAAGAACCGTGTAAAAGTTTATAGTGACCATATGAAAATACAGAAGAAAACTATTCTATTGATTAGTCTTCAAAAATATTTTTTTGTTCTTCAGATTTTATATGTAACTTTGTAATTTGTACAATTGTAATTAATGAATCTATATTTAAATCTGAATTTTTCTGTATTCAAAAAAAGAAAAAAATTTTATGAAATTCTGAGCAATATAAAACTCTAATTCAAATCTGGGCCGAAGAAAAGATCTATTTTCTTGATTAGACTAAATGATTTTATATATTGAATGTAAAAAAAGTGCCGGCAAATAAATTTTACAATTAAAAAAAATAAGTTTAAAAAACAAATATGTAAATATTGTAAGCTAATATATAAATTAAGAAATTACATTATTTATTAGAGGTATTTCGTATTATGTGTACTTAAAAAAAAAACTTAATTTAATTGTAAAAGTATTATATCTTAATGTAAAAAAAAAATTATTAACCAGTGAGAAATATAATATTTTTTTAGACTGGTAAATTGCATGAATAATGTGTGATCCGTCCAATTAAAATTATTACTTACTAGATGTATATTATTAGACGTACATTAACACGTTAATGTAAAATTTTATATAAATGTAAAAGTCAAAATTAATATAAAGTAGAGAAACAATTTAAAAGCTATTAAATGTTAAAATTAATTTTTAAAAATGTTTTTATACTGAATGTTGCTAATAGAATTCCAGTCGCATTTTTAAATTTAATAATATATCAATTGTTTACAGACTGTAATATCAAATGATTTAATAGAATTGAAATGTACTTTCTCAAATGAAATACTTTTAATACTGTAATAAACTAGGTATAATTAAGAAATAGGTATATAATACATATTTATTTAATAAAAAATGAAAAATAAAGTGAAATCTGACTATTTAATTTCCTTTTTTAATTAATTTTTAATTTGTTGTAGATCAAGGTTAATAGTTAATTCGCAAAGTATAATTTGACAAATTTCTATAGAAAATTAAATTTAACCAAGATCCACAGATTCGGTAGAATCTGGCGCCAAGTTCCGTTCAAAAATCCCGTTGTAAACGGAGCGCCAGACTACCGACTGTGTTTATTGTAAGCAGAACGGTATTTCGAGGTTGCAAAATTTTATTTAATTATATGGTTCTCCTTTTTCCAAAATGATATATTATAAAAGTAATTTATACTTTATTTTACTGATATTAATTAATTATAATCAATTATAACACTTAATTCACTTAAAATTATTAAATTTTATCAGCACAAACTATAGTAAGCCCAGAAATTTCGATCCTGACTTTTTTTCGATGGGGAATATCAGCGCCACAGACTAGATAAAATGAATATGTGTAGTAATCCTTCCTATAGACACGCAACTACAGTAAAAAAAGCGTGTAAAAAAAAGTGATTCGTAGCTTGCATCTATGGCCGCCAGGGTGCACTGGAATTACATCTACATAAACTGTAGCTTCAAGGGGATAGTTTGCAGTAAAAAATGCAGTCAACACGAGATTTAAGTTGTTATCAATTGTAAATTTTCATTATAATTACAAAAATACTCCGAACAAAACATCACTGTAAGTCGCGCCAAGTCCACGTTCATAAGACTATTAGGAAAAAAAATTTTTTCTTTACAAGATACAAAATAAAAAAATTAAAAAATCTAAGTAACCGATATGATTGTTTATGATTTTCGGAAATTAAAAAAAATTTTATTGTAAATTTAAAAATTAAAAAAAAATTTTTAGAACGTACTTGGTGTGCGTCATTGTGTATTTCAATTTTTTTAAAGTCCTAGTAAATAGATTTTACGAATTTCATTAAAAGTAAAATATTTTGCAACCACGCACACTAAATACGTTCTAAAAATTTTTTATTTTTAAATTTACAATAAAATTTTTTTTAATTTCCGAAAATCATAAACAATCATATCGGTTACTTAGATTTTTTAATTTTTTTATTTTGTATCTTTTTGTAAAGAAAAAAAAAAATTTTTTTTTCCTAATAGTCTTATGAACGTGGACTTGGCGCGACTTTTTTACAGTGAAACTGTTTTTGTTCGGATTATAAGCATAACTAAACTATTATCGCCTGTAATCGAAACTCAACCAATAGTGTTCGTAAAGCAACAAAATTCAACTTGTTTCTTACATCATCTTTGTTTATAAATTTTACATCCTTACCTGGACGTAATAAAAATTAAGTAATAGTCAAAGCCAGAGATCAAGCATGATAATTTAATTACAAAAAGGGGAAGCAACATTATATATTTCCTTGAATAACTTTTTGTAACATTTTTCCCTCCAAGAAAGACCTAAGAATCTTAGCTTATACAGATGAGTTATGAATGAGATGATTGATCAATGGTTATAATACTTCTATCTAATTGTTCGAAGCGTTTTAAATAGAAAAGTAATTTGTGTATGTTTACTTTCTTTAACGGCAAATACGTACATGATTTTCTTTTTGTACGCATCGATGACACAGTACCTTCCAAATAATATAAGCTTCATTTTTATTTTACCGGTCATCTTATATCATTCATATGAATATATGAATATATGTTATTAAATAACTGTGGGAAAATATTTTAAGCTTTGTTACACCAAGATATGATATAACGATTTAGTAAAATATAAAATGAATTCAAATAAAATATACCATTGATTAACTAATTAGTGATTACAACTTGAAGTTATGAAGTTAATATGTATGATTAATTAGCAAATAGTAAATCTTCAATATTTGCGGAGGAAGAAGAGTAGAATTTTTTTGTTTAATTTGATATCAACCGAGTAGGTACTGGTTCATTAATCTAGTAATTATCTAATTAAATTTTTGTCATTGATAAACATAGTTTTTTGATCGCAATCTTTTGGAAATTCTTCATTCGGTTTTTGAAAAAATATAATCAAATTGAAATAATAATTATCAAATGCAGAATGTAAAAGACCAAACCAACTCTATATTTTACTTCCTATTGAATTAAACAATACTTCATCAGCATTATTTTAATATCATCACATCATCAGATATTTATAAGACATTTGACAAAATAAAAACAAACATTAATTATTAAAATTAACAAATTAAAAATTAAGTATCATAAATCAGTGAATAAATAAGTAAAAGTTATTAACTACTCAATTAAACAATTAAAAAAACAAGTAAAACAAAGAATTAGTTTGGTCTTTTACATTCTGAATTTAATTATTATTGAAGAAAATTTTATCTGATATCAATTATGAATTAGTAATAATTAGATGCAAATCATTGTTCGTTGAGTACTTTGAAACAGAAATACTTCACGGTTCGGTACTTGTTTACGACTGATCAAACTACTAATATTTTATTATTGATATTAAAATGAACATTAGTTTGATTATTATGTGATCAAAAAAATGGTGCATCAATGAAAATTAATGTATTCACTTTCATAGTAAAAATACAAACAAAATCATTGAAACTATTGATATTCTGAAAATTTGTGCTGTAGGGTAAGTACCTTCAAAGTTTTCGTTAGAATTTTTTAAGTCAATTAATATCCTGCTTTATATAAAGGAGTGGGAGCCGCAAAATGGGTTACTGCAAGATGTACTATATTTGGGTCTCTGAAAACTAAGCATTTCCTGAAGTACATGATTTAAATAATAAAACTTCAATTTTGAAATTTTAAATACAGAGAAGAAAACTTTCGGCTACAATTCGAAGTACAGAGTAGAATTCCTATTCATGTGCTATTCGTGACTGGAGTTTGAATACTTAAAAAATGTGATCTAATAGTATAGGTTGCATTGTATCAATAGTAAATGAATTTGAAACTTTTATGCAAAAAAATATTTTTGCAACCCGCCTACACTATTCTTTTTATCCTTTTTTTCATATTGTTTTGTAACTCTATTAAGTTATGAATATATCTTAATTGGTTACCTACATGTAAGCACAGTATAGAAGCTATACCAAATAATTGGCGCCCTTTTTCTAACTCTTTTATATTTACATACTGTTGTATTATTAATAGGGTGACCACATACTAAGAAACTTAATTCAACTGGAAATATCAGTTAATTTATACAATTCAATATGATTCAAAATTTTTTTAAAATATCTTTAATTTTTTTCAATTATATTTTAATTTGTATATTTCTTAGATAGAATTATCAACATTATGGAAAAAATGATTTATTTATAAACTATTAATCGTTATTTTTTTTTTTTTATTTTTTATCGATAACAATAATATTATGAAAAAGTAAAATTTGTTCGTTTATTATCGATGCGAAGCGGGAACTAGCTATAAAAGTAAGTAAAGAATCATCAAAGGAATATTTATGAGTTTAATAAAGAATGCAAAATTAATTTTATACTTATAAGAATTATGTCTCTATTTAATTTACTTTATTATAATGGATTGCTTTTAACATCACTAAAGTTGATCATATCATGTTTTTTATAACATAAATTATAGCGCAATAATAATAAATTTAATTCAGGTGGAATTAATGTAAATATTCACTAAACTCACGACTTCACATTAGTTAAAAATTTATAGTTTTAGATTACTACCGTATTTTCAAATAAATTTTTAGTTAAATTTTCAAATTATTATATTCTCATTACAAATTTTAAGTCGTTAAATGTATAAACAGACGAAAATATAATTCATAATTCCGTGATAGACCTCTTAAGGGGCACAACTAGTATGGCAACCTAAAAAAAAGGCGATTTTTGGGAATTAAAATAAAAAAAACTCCTGTATGAATTGTTTTTAAATTTTAAAGGTATATTAATACATATTTTAAGAATATACAGTAAAATTTTTGAAGAAAAAAATTGAATATTTTTTTAGTTACACGCGATTTCCGATGGCGCTAAAAAAAGGTCCCCCACTGCTGCAGTGATTCCGGCCCCGGCCGTCTCCATGAATGAAACATAAAAAAAAAAATTCTCGTTCAACTAGAAGATATTGTTTGTACAATGACCCTCGGTCGAAAAAAAATGTCAAAAATTGACAAAATGGCGGCGTTTTAAAAAAAAAAAAGTTGAATTTTACCCAAAATTTTGGTCGTTTTTGGCCTGCCAAAATTCGATTTTTGATCAGATCAAAAAACTGAAGGGTCATTGCATGGAGAACTATATACAGAACATGCAGAAAAAAATTTGGTAGTGATCGGATCATTTGTCTTCGAGTAATCACTGCAGCAAATTCGAAAAATGCTGTTTCGAGAAAAACGCGTTGAAAGATAAAATGATCCTATTCTTACTGCCGAGCGGCTACTCTTTAAATGGGTGTAACTCAAAAACTATTTGAGATATCGATTAAAAATTTTAATATGTTATTTTTAAAGGTACAGCCTATTGAAATATGAAAAAAATCGATTTTTTGAAAATTTCGCATTAGTTGTGCGCCCCTTAAAATTGGAATTTTGAGTTCCGCTTTTAACATGAGTTGTGTTTGGGTATTTCCTAAGATATTTTGAGAGTAAGGGTTATTTAATTTTCATAGAATTTTTACAGGAGCTTTGTTTGGGCACTTCCGGCCAAATTTTTAAATTTCAACGAAAATGCCCAAACAAAGCTCCTGTTAAAAAATTCTCTGAAAATCATATAAATCCCTTACCCTCAAAATATCTCAGGAAATGCCGAAACACAACTCCTGTTAAAAGCGGAACTCAAAATTCCAATTTTAAGAGGTCCATCACGGAAGTTGAATTTTGGCACACCCTAATGCATATGGTTAGAAAAATAAGCTTCAGAGAAATTAAATTTATGTTTGAACATATCATTTTGAATATTTCATAGATTTTGCTCAAAAAATGACATTCAATTTTTGTAGTTTATTTTTATCATTTACTAAATACTTCATTTTATTTGGCAACATTTCATTTTATGCGTAAATTTAGTTTTGAAATAGCCTCATCAGGTATTATGTTTACATATCTTAAAAACATAATAAATAAGTTAAAATTTTTTAAAAGCTATTTTCCTCTGAAAATCATATTTTTCACCTCATCGGATTGTATAAATAATGAGTAAACCGTAAAAGAAGGTCACAAAAACAAAGTATGAATACTAAACAATATTATTAATTTTGTTATAATGGTTTATCAAGCAAAAGACAGAACAAACTAAAAACTCAAAGTAGAGTTGCATAAAAATAGCATAGCATTTTCTGAGCAGTGGAGGTAGTAAACAAGTAGCCAGTGTGGGGTAACATCGTGGTACGAAGTAATTTCATTTCAGTAAGCGTCGCGACACCAGTAGAGAAAGAACAATTAGCTAAATTCGTTCTTTTGTCTTGTTCATCTAAATAAAAGTCAATAAAATTATGAGAATAAGTATAATTTAACTGTACATACTTATTACAATTTCAGTTTACAAACACAAAGCACAATTAGTATAAATACATGTGTTAAAGGTAATGATACTCAAATGGGGGTCAGTGATAATTATTTTCGTGTAACAATTTCACTTAAAAAGGAACCAAATACTGGACCAGTTTATTGTAAAATGGAAAAATCAAATAAGTATCGTCAGCAAAAAACTGTAAAATTATTTTGTGATGCGATGTACCGTTTTGATGTGAGCTTCAAGCCACCTCAACAGTTAGAGTAAGTGGAATAAAATATGAAAATTAATTTAGCAGATATTTGATAATTTTAAAAATTGTTGTAACAAATAAATTATAGCAAAAAAAATTAGAAAAAAAATTGACATGTAAAAATTTTTTAAAATTAAAAATGCAATTTTTTTAAAATAATTTTTTGGAACAAATTTTTTACTTAAAGAAAATTTAAAAATTGTCCAGCGACAGCTAAATTTAATATCATGAATAAAATAAATTATCTGTTGAATTGGTTTTAATTTTTGCACAAATGTTTGATTAAAAAATTTTATTCTTTGATAGTACTGATTAATTTGTTAGAAATTTATTCCAAGTTAAAAATTAATGATTCTAAAATAAGTAAATAATTTTATTAACTACACATTTTTTGATCTATTGTTTTTTTTTTATCATTTTCTAGACAAAAAAAAAACAAATAATTACTAAATATCTTCTGAATTCCAGCAACTATCATTCAAACCCCTCAATATAAGAAACTTTTATTAGTTTTGAAAATAAGCAACCAATGAAAATATTTACAACAGTTGTCACGCTTGAATTTCACGATGGTTTAATATCCGTTCCCAACTTCATTTATTTTGAATTCTTTTTTGTACTTAATGAATCTGATGAATTCGAGCAAAAAATTTATAAAATATACAAATAAATACCGAGTATCAAAAGAATGGAATAAAATTTATAATGAAATATGTTTAATGGATTGTAACATTTGCATCAATTTTTCCAAGGTACGGAAAAGTATGTTATAAGAACACGAGAATATTGAATATTAATTAAATTAGAGACCTAGAATTAGTTAGCGATCGACATCTAAAAATGTAATGAACTTTGATGTTTAAGAATTTGATAAAAATTTTAATACATTTTAAAATAAAAGTTCGTATCTCCAATTTACAAGTTATCTTGTAATACTTTAATAGTTTATTTTGTTTTAAAATTATGCTAAACAATATAAGCCAATTTATGAATTTATAAATGACTAAATCCTTGAAAACTAGTTTCTGAAAATCACCAACTTTGAATAGCTAATTATTAAAACTAGTCAAACTTATAACGTAAAATACAGTTGGATAGTTATGAATTGAAGATAATATGAATACAATCCACATATTATACCTACTCAAGTTCTAGCAAATTTTCTTTCACAATAAACATACTTCAAGTCATAGGAATTTATACCACTAACATAATAATATAAGTACAATACTCATCAATATCCCACAATAGCAGTACTGTAGCAGAAATAATGCAATATAATACCTTACTACATTTAATTGTTAAATCTATTTGTCGAAATTATCTCTAATTTGATATTTAATTGAAAATGTAATTCATGAAATATGACTTTCAATAAAGCAACAGAATAACTTTTTTAATATTCAATTAAAATGAAAATGTTACTTGAAAAAAAAAAAAATAATTTTATACCGAATATTCATAGCAATTAAATACAAAAATTAATTCATCAATGCATAAAAAATTCACACTATTCTAATGTGAAGATGATCGATATGTCTGAATGAAAATAATACATTATTTTTTGTTTAATATTCTTTCATAAATATTTTTATCAATATTATTTGAAACGTGTTGAATAACTTATCGAAGAAATTGATTGATAGATCAATTTTTTATAATTTAAATATTTATTTAATTGATGTCGTTGATACAAATAACAAAGAATCATATCGTAGCTATTTACATTGAATAATTGATGAATAAGAACTAGTAATACTGCATTGTATATTCAGCACCTAGTAGTACACCAAAGTATCGATCATACATAGCATGAGATTTTCTGACCTAAAAAGAAATACGATTACCCAAAGAAAATGTAAATGACTGCATGAAATCATGCAATAATTAACCTCATGCGAGAAAGTGATTATTATTTTTAAAAAATACATGTTCATGTTTAAATCAAATTATAAGTTGTGAATTTTGTTTTTTTTATTTTTTTATTCAAGTATTAGATTATTTCAGCGGTTGTTAGAAAATGTAGAGTTTTGTTATTAAGCATTGTATACAGAAAAAAAAATGTTCTTGAATCAAGTATATAATTTTGAAAAACTTAATTTTCTTGATTTGAGTAGAAAAATTCTTGAACTAATAAATTTTTCTTGATTTAAGGAAATTTTACTTGATTCACGAATTTTTCGTCTTGATTCAAAAAAATTACCCTCTTCAAAATCATTTTCTTAGTTTAAGAATTTTTCTCTCGAATCAAGTTAATTTTTTTTTTAGTGTACGAAATTCGATATTTGACCTAATAGTTTATGGTTAAAAAAGTTACGAGTGATAATTTTTAAGATTTTTTTTTAGTAAATAAATAATTATAAAGAAAAACAAAAAAAAAATTTTATTTACAACTATTTATTTGTTAAAAAAATTATCAGCTGTCTGCTGATTCCAGTATCATAAATATTTTGAGTATCATAAATTACTCTCCAAGATAAATTACTCAATGTGTTCAATATAGTTATACTACTTGTTGATTGCTTCAATTAATAATCAAAATAAAATTATGGAAATCAATAACTATTACTTGTATCGCGATATTTATATCCATAACTTAGAAAAAAAAGTTAAGTATTTTTTTTTATTAAATTAAAATGCTTTGAAATTACAAGTAGTTGTGTATAATACAAATAATTCATTGTGAAAATTTGGGCGTTGGAAAAACCATATGCGAAAAAAAAATAGCACTATTTTTTATCTACTTCAAATATTCGCTCAAATTCATGCTTTAATTAAATAAAACTCTTTGAAGATACAAAGGCTTGGATAACTTGAAAACTATGAATGTCGAGCAATTGATTGCAATTGATGATGTAAAGAGATCACAATTAATAGAACATGTGAACTGTACAGCAAATTAATTCATTTGTTGGCTACTATTGACTTGAGTATTCACACTAATCATAAAAAAGTTCAATTAATTTTATGATATGAAAGCAACAAGCGATTGCATATAAACAAAATAGTTATATTAATATTGAAGCTAACTGCAGAATTTTCGATGAAATGCTAATTCACTAAAATTGACGCTTGAATTTTATCACGAAAATGTAAATCTTACAATTTTTTACACCAAGCAATATTAATTCTTAGAAAATATTTAATATAAAAAATAAACAGTTCTTAAAGTAGAAAAATTATAGTAATAAAATGCTAGTTTTATTAAACGCATTAACGATTTTATTCAAGTAGCTTCATTACATTTTTATTGAAAAAGTCTTTTTATTTTTAATGTTTTTTTTTTTCAATTGTTATTCTTAAGCGCTTAATTAATACATATCGACGTTCTAATTAGCAATTGGTCTAACTCCTTATTTTTAAGAGGGTGATTTTTTAACATTTTGATGTAGCAATAGCCCAATTATAAATTATTTGAATGATCCAAACCAAAATATTTATACCTTCATTAGATATTAAATTGTTTTTTAAAGTGATAATAAATTTTGAACTAATTGCTTTTTCGTACAAATGGAAGATCCTCTAAAATGGAGTTAGACAATTTGCTAATTAAAACTTCGATATGCTATTATACTCAAATAATAATATTAAGTGACATATGTTATAAGATTTTTATTACTGCATTAAAATCGGTCCAACTGTTTAGGAGGAGTTCAGTGACAAACACACGCACAGAAGAAATATATATATATATATATAAAGATAAAAATTAAAAAAAAAACGAATGAGCCTCATAGACATAATATAAGGTCACAATAGAAGTGGAACTTTTTTAATCGTTAAGTTGGTCTATATTATATGTATATGAATAATATAGCATCTCATGTTTTGAACAACTCAAGAAAATAATTTTATCAATTACCCGGTATTTAAGAAATAAAACACAAAAGTTTGAAAAATCCAAAAATGCACGCCTCATAACACTAATTCATTTTTTAAGAAAAAAAAATTGTGCAATTGATTAAAAAAAAATAATAATTAATTTCTTACAGAGTATTTTTTATTTTTTTTTTTTAATATCGGCGCCCGTTTTTCTTTTCATATAAGCACGGAGTCTAAAAAAATATAGCTTGATCAAGTGGCACCATAGTTTTCATGTGAGAGAAATAAGAAAAGTTTTTTATTTTTGTACGTGTGTATTGTACTGAATTATAAAAAAATTCAATTTAAAAAAAAAATACGTAAGCTAGGCTACTAATATGAAATACGGCACCAGTTCATCGAATTCTTAAACTAATAAAAAAAGCCCGGTCTCGAAATATCAATTTTTTCGGGAGTAATCGTTGGTACATCCAAAATGGGGTGACATCAGGACGTTCACATAAATTTTTTTTTTTTTTTTTTTTTTTTTTTTTTCAAAATAGCAACATGAAATGATTTTAGAAAGTAAAAGATAGTTTAATTTAAATGTTTTCTCGGTCCACATCTACCCATATTATTGTATAAGTGCAATATGGTTGTGATAGAGGCATTTCAAGATCACAAAATATCTTGAACTTGACGAGTTGAGTGTAAAGCACAACCTCACGCGCTTCGCGCTATGAGGCGTACAATTACACTTATTAATTAATATATTCATGAATTTATTAATAAGAATATTATTAAAATAGCTGATATAACAAAATATATTTCTAAATAACGTACTTAAATTTCGACGCATGTGCCAAACAATACATATGTAGGCGATAATAACAGTTGAAAATACATATCTACATACTATACCCTATGTTAAAAATGTACTCGGGTAAAAGACCCCATTAGTGACGGGGACCCCATTACTGACACTTTCTTTGATTTTGGTACTTATTCAATTAATGAAATCATTAATTTCAATAATGAATATGTTATTTCTAAACTTTAAGACCTTTAGATCAAAAAAATTTTTAATTTTTATTCCGAGTAGAACATTTTTTCATTGAAAGAAAAAGTGCCACTAATAGGGGTTAAAGGTGCCACTAATGGGGTCTTTTACCTTATTGTATGATCAAATGAGCATTATAAGTCTATACTTTTGAATTTTCCAAACTTGTTTAATTATTAAATTTTGTTACAGGTTATTTACCATAGATGGAGAATTAATAGAAGTAACAGAACAGTTAAGAGATGGAACCGCATGTGCTTACAGCGCTTATTATTCAACAAACAATGCAAATCCAAGTCCTCGGGGTCAGCGTAAAGAATTGCCAATGACAATCCGGGTGTTTGGATCAGAAGACCTAAAAAGTAGTCTTCAAATAAAATATTATAGGTCAGATGACCACAAACACTGTGAATATGGCTCTAAGTTGCATTGTATTGAATTAGATTGTTCGAGTTTAGACGGTAATCTTGCTACTGTCGACAAAGAAACTTATAGAAAAATTGGCGTTGATCCATAGCATTCACAGTCAGGATCTCCTTCAGAGATCGCATCGCTAAACGGAATAAACATTATTAATAAAATTTAAGTTCATACAAATTTTATCATGTAATTATTATGCTTCAATTACAATGTTATGTATTCTACCTCAATTTATGATGCATTTTAATTAACAAAGCTTTGTTCTAGGACATGAATAAAAATAAACATATGAACGTTGTTGTTTACAACTCTTGATTAAAATTAAATGTTTCTCTGTATATTCTTATCAAAAATAAAAATAATATATTTATCTATTGTATATATAAGAAATATATAATTATTTATTACAATTAATATATACATATATAGCTTTTTAATTAATACTTAATATAAATGTTTTATGGAAAAATTTATTGAAAGTTGGAATTAAAAAAAAAAACTCAGTTGTTGCATGAAACAAATATTAAATTTAAAGGAATAAATATAATACATTTGACGTTTATATAAGTACCGTCCAATCGAAACAAAAAGTCAATTTCATTGTTCACTATAAAAATCAACAAAATGATAGGATGTATTTGTGGTCTAAAATCGATAAGTCGAGAATTCATTTACTTTAATAAATTATACTCGACGAACAATATAAATTTATAAGCCGATATTGCTTTTTATTAATAACTTATCAAATCTATAAACCCTGTTTAAAAATGTTGATTGAAAAAAATTCGCTCTATGCAAATTATATATCCATAGATATATACTGAGAAATTGAAATACTTGAAAAAAAATTAAAATCTTATGATAATACATTTTTTTCAATGAATATTTTTAAACAGGGAAATTAATTGTAATAACAATAACGGTTTCACAGTTTACAGTGAATTACAAAAGAAAAGAGAAGAAAAAATACAATTATTTTTGTAACTCTGTAGTTACATAAAAGCAGTATTAATTTTTAAAAATCAAGCTATATTTTCGCTATTGTATTTATGGATAAGACCAATGTATTTAAATATATCTGTAAAGAAACTAATATAAATATAATTAACAATAATAAAAATTTTAAAAACGTATCCTTGTATTATTTATAAAATTACATTGATGAAAAATACTTTTTGACACATGTATTCTTGACATTTATTAATAATATATATTCTTGTCTGAAAAATTGATCGAATTGATAAAAATAGTCTTCATTTGATTTAAAAATAAAGTTGTTCGTGTGTTTGTCTATGATCATGAATTCCCAGATGAAAAATATTATGTGCAGTAGTTTGCGTAATTTGCGAGGATAATGATATTCTAATTTATTCTAATGTAAATAGTAAAAAGATTTTTTTTACATTTTGGGAGCTAAAACGAGAGGACACCGAAAATTTTCCTGAAAAATAAATCTAGTTTTTCAAGGTGGAGATCATAGATCATAGATCACAATCAGCATACTTAGAACTCAACAACTTAGACATCTTCTTAGTAAATTTTGACTTGAAAACAATAAAATAATTAGAGGGTTTTGTATTAAAATAATTAGATAAATCCTAGACATCCCCGTACGTTTTAATAAAAAAATTGAATAATCTCAAGGCCAATTTTTGTAAGAGTGGTAATTCATTCAAGGTATTTGGAATTCGACATCCTATACATCTTCTCCATAGATTTTGACGGAAAAACTTAAATAATTGAGAATATATTTTCTTTTAGGAAGAAAAATTTTTATTTAATTCCAATAATGTTTGTTTATTATAATGGAAGTAGATATTTATATTGTTTTGTCAAGAAATTAATAAATAAAATGGTTAATTTTAATAAATTATTGAGCTAAGAAATTTTTATTATAAAAAATTTTTTTCTTATTCTCGGTGTGAATGGACAATACAATTTTAATATAACCAAATATATGTGAAGTCATGTAAATTTTTGATGAAAAACTTTTTTTCAATTTATGATTCTTCAATGATTAAGTATAGCAGTCAATAATTTCATGAATTTTTTAATTTTTTCATGAGTTACAAATTACAAGGAATGTATTTTTTTTTTGAGTTCTCATTCAAGTTGCAAGAAATAATTTTTTGTTACGACTATACTAAGGACTGTTTTTTTCTACCGAATAGAATATTAAAAAAAAATAGTTTACTTGAATAATATACTGTTTTACATTTTGAAGTTCCTGCAATAAACAAGAAAAAATTTGTCCATTGTATATTTAAGTGAAAAATCTACTTCCATTCCGGCTGCCCAATTGCCTCTTATTTTATTCATTGAAATGTTGAGTTTAAATTTAAAACACGCGATAGTTAGAAATATGGAATAAGGAATAAAAAATAAATATTTTCAGAGTAAAGTTATCGCGTTGGCTGGAAAATGAGAGAAGTTTACACGTGAAAGCTTTGGTAAAAAGAAAAATAAAATTAGAGTAGTTAGTAAATATATTTAAATTCAAGTAAATACATTATAAAGAAAAAAATTCTATTGAACCAAGTACATATTTCAACAAAAAAAACAACAAAAAAAAAGACAGAAAATAAAAGTATAATTTTTTTAACAAGTATTTACTCAATTTATTTTTAATAAGTTACTGTACATTCGATAGTAATTACAATTAACTATTCTCTATATACTGTTGACTTCGTAAAACTTGATTGATGAAAAAGTTTGAAACTTTACAATAATCATGAATAAATTAATATTGAAAAATAAACAATTATTTCAATTAAACGTTATTTTTCCCCTACATGAAACATACCTCACTAAAAATGAATTTATTTTGTCGAAACATAATTTTTGAAGCGATAAAACAATTATTATTTTTTTTTAACTTAGTTTCATTTTAATTAGTATTTATCATTGAAATATTCTTTAATAATAAATTTTGCAAATAAATTATTTTAGCTGTAAAAATTAGCTCTTGGTATAGAATCGTTTTGGAGCAAAAATTTCATTTTTAAAAATTTTTAACTTTTTTATTCGTTTTTCTAAACAAAAATCATTACAATAGTAACGTTTTTTAATTTAAAAAATTTAGTTTATAATAATACATTAATAATTTCATGTTAATTTATTTAATACTTTTAAGCGCATGAAGAAGAAAATAATAAAATACTTGATCAAAAAATTTTTAAAACAGACGACATAAAGAAAAAAAATTTCTTTAAATCAGTTAATTACTCTACGTAACAAATTTTTTTAGTTCATTAAAAATTGTAAATAAGAATTGTGAATATGTCCTAAATAAAATTGGTTAAAAATATTAATAATAAAATCATTTCTAACATTTACTTCTTACTTCTTTTTACTATTTATTTTTTATAAAATCTATATACATTAAAATACTTACATTGTTTTGATTTGACTGTATTCATAAAATTACTTCTTATGAAATAAGCCTCAACCATTAGTTACAGCATTCTGTAATTAGTTGAATAATTTGTTCTTTGATAATAGTATGCAAAACATCAAGCGGCATGATGGCCGAGCGGACTAAGTCATTATCCCGTTAGTTCGTTCGTGCATCATGTCGTGAGGCGAGGATTCGAGCCCCGACGGTTGTTCGAATAATTCCAACACCAACCGTCGGGGGTCGCTCCGGTAGCCAAACTGTACTGGCATGAGTTTTCTCTGTGGTTTCCCCATCGCCACTATTCCAACACCGATAGAAAGGGGTGAGGAATAGGGTAAATACAGTACAGAAAGCACAAGTCGGTCCACAGCCGCATTGAGAATAAAGTTATGTGCGAAATTATATGTTGATTATAAAAAGTGGAGAACATGTTGTTGATTATAAAAAGAGTGGAGAATATGTTGATAATAAAAGAGTTGAAAGATTGTGTTGATAATATAGAGCGGAGCATATATTGATAAGAAAGAGTTGAAAAAGAGACTACATGCGGAGATGCTGAGACAATTAGCCTTGTAAAAACCATAAATCGGTATACAAGTAAAACTCATAATAATAATAATAATAATAATAATAATAATAATAGTATGCAAAACAATCATTACGCATAAAATAACTCAGAATAAGTAAATATTTATATACAATCTAAATATTGAAAGAATATTCTCGAGAAATTCGTACTCGGAGGCATTCTGTTTCGGTATTTTATTATTTCTAGCAACAATAATCAGCTTTGATCTTAACGACTTTTAATTATTGCGGTTCAGAAAATTAGCCAAAGAATTTAATTAAAATTTTGCATTCTAGCATTTAAACAACGTTAAGGAGAATTTGATGTAGAACTTGATGAATATATTGATAAGTTTTGTCACCACAAATATTTATTTTTAACTTCCCGCTAAGAAAATTGAAAATTTTCGAAAATCGGGAAGTTATTGGTTTTACCTGGTTTTTCGAAAATCGAGTTTTCATCGGATCTCGACGTTTCGAGGTCCTAGGAAGCTTTCCTGACTATTTTCACGATGATGTCCGTACGTCTGTATATATATATATATATATATATATAGGGAAAGTGGGTTTCGTAGACCGTCAATCACGCAAAAACTACTGAACATATTGACATGGGACTAGGACCATTCGACGCGGAATGAATTGTAGATGGTTATAGGCTACTTATTTTTCGAATTCCATCAATCCTTCACCATTTTATTTCTATTTAACTTAGATAAACATTTTTCCCGCCCATAAAAACAAAAGACGAGCATTTTTCTTTAATTCATTTTTTTTTATCGGCATAAAGGGTTTTTTTTTTTTTTTTTTGAGAATTTAGTTCCATCTACCATCGCGTGGGCGGATGCGTGGGCAGAAGCATGGGCGGATGCGTGGGTGGAAAATTTCACTAATTATTTCATTTAGGCATGAAGGGTATTACGTTTTTTTTTTTTTTTTTTTTTGAGAATTTAGTTCCATCTACCAACGCGTGGGCGGATGCGTGGGCAGATGCGTGGGCGGATGCGTGAGTGTAATATATAGATGCGAAATAGGGTTTCTTTGACTAAAGTTGACGTCAAAACTACTGAAGCTATCTGGATGGGACTGCTACCATTCGACGCAGAATTTTCCGTATATGGTTATAGGCTACTTATTTTTTGGATTTCATCAACCATTTGTCATTTTTTTTACGATTTACTTTTACATACATTTTTTCCCGCTAAGAAAAACAAAAGACTCTCATTTTTTATTCATTTGTTTTTAATACGATTTTCTTTTGTTTTTATTACATAACCTTGATATTTGATTGATTTAACGTCATTTAAAAAAAGTTTAAGAACAAGAAGCTTATTATTTTTGGTGAACTAAGTGTCGAAAATTTATGTTTATATGCTGGTCGTATGTTTGGTTATGATAATTATCTGAAAATTAATTGGTTTCATGAAATAAAATAGTTAGATATCTATGAAATCTACTGAAAATGTTGTTGTTTATAAACTAGAACTTTTTGAAACATGAAACTTCAACCATATCTATTGAGATTTAATAACATTTACTAAAAATTTCCTTACAGCAAACGTCTCTTTAGCAGCGGGAAAAAAGTAATTGCTAGGTTTCCAAAACTTAACATTACATGTAGTAATTCGGTCAACGGATTAAGAATTTTATAAACATATTATTTTTGCTGATTACATAACTTATAAATTGTTCTTATTGCGGGATCGCGGGAATGTATCTGATTAAAATGAAGGCATTTTCCAAACACTGGGTATGTGAAAAATAAATTTGGCTACTTATTTAAATAGAATTCGTAAAAAACATGCTAAATTTATTTTCTATAAAATATTGATGTCACTGAGAAAATTTTAAATAACAAAAAAATTCTTTACAATTGAAGCTAGACAGATTTCAACTTTACTTATGAGACTTGCAGTGACTTTAACTAAAATTTCAATACTTATTTGGAATCTGTACAAATCAAAACAATACTCTAATTAAATTTCAAGTCTAGATCTAAAAATGCAATTCTATAAAGCGCCCAGCGAAGCGGGCGGGTAACAGCTAGTATATATATATATATATATATACTAGTATTGAAAAGTATTGGATTGACTAGAAAACCAATACTTTTTAATACTTTTTTCTTTGTCTCAATACTTTTTAACTTCCCGCTAAGAAAATCGAAGATTTTCAAAAATCGGGAAGTTATTGTTTTCACCCCGTTTTGCAAAAATCGAGTTTTCATCAGATCTCGATGTTTAAAGGTTATAGGAAGCTTCCCTGACTATCCCCGCGAGGTTGTCACGGTGTGTGTGTGTGTGTGTGTGTGTGTGTGTGTGTGTGTGTGTGTGTGTGTGTGTGTGTGTTAACCTCTTGTAACTTTTGAACGGCTTGACCTATTTCATCGCGGTTGGTGTCATTCGAAAGGGATTCGCCAAACTTAGATTTCCTGTAAGTTGGAACCGATTCGGACCAGTAGATTTCGAGAAATTTCAAAAAAAGTGAAAAAAAAAGTTGTTTTTTTTTTTTCATTTTTTTTTAAATATCTCCGAATTGGCTGAACCGATCAACTTCAAAAACTAATCAGCTCTTAACCTTGAAATCCCGCATCGATCGCCACATAGAGCGTCAGAATCGGTTGATGCGTTCGTGAGATATCGTTGTCGAAAAAAATCGAAAAAAATGTTTTTTTGTAATAACTCCGAAATTTTTTATCAGATCAATTTTTTTGTTTAGAATCATTTATAGAGCTTAAAAAACCACATCGATCGCCGCCTACCGCGTGAAAATCGGTTAATTTATTAAAAAGTTACAGCAGTTAGAAAATTAGAAAAATCGTGTTTCATCGAATTTTGATAAGACTCGAAGAGCTCAAAAGCATAGCAAAGCCATCTCTTTGAGCTCGGAGAGCTCAAAATAACACATAAATTGTATTTTTGAGCTCGAAGAGCTCGAAAACGTCATAAGTGCAATTTTAAGCGCCTAGGTATGGAATTAGCGGGAAGTTGCAGGGATGGCCTTCAGGGTCAACCGTTTTTCTAATTTTTGTTTTTTTTTTTTTTAGTAAAATTAATTAGCTTAAGTTTTAATAAGAGTAACTGCCACAAATAAATAAAAAAAATCAATCAAAAATTATAATATTGAAAATATTTAAAACCACCGTTTAGAGGCGCAACTACCCTGATAGCTGTACAAAAGTATTTCAATTAAGTTGTAGTAAAGTTGAAAGGAAATTTAACTACAAGTTTGATTGTTAACTTGTATTCAAATTGCGGCAGTAGATTTTCATCAATTTGCTTACAATTATTGCCAACTTGGTGTTACGAGTTTAAGATTGAAATTCATATTTTGATACAAATATGAATTAGTTTTGAGATCAATCTAAATTTGAAATTGATTTGTAGATAGAAATTAGCGTGCCTGTAGAACTTTCGATGCTGCTTCAGAATTTTAATAAAGACTTAAGAATATTTTATATATAAAATTTATCCTAAATATTCTTGTCTTTATTAAAATTCTGAAGCAGGATCGAAAGTTCTACAGGCGTACTAATTTCTATCTACAAATCAATTTCAAATTTTGATTGATTTCAAAACTAATTCATATTTGTGTCAAAATATGAATTTTAATCTTAAATTCATTTTGAATCAGAATTTTTTTTGCACGGGTAAGTTAACGAGAACTGTGGAAAGTCAACTACTTTCTAAAAAAGCCTAGCTATCAGGGTAGTGTTGGCATAACATGATATAGATCGGGCATCATTGAACAATTTGGGAAGTATGGTACTGCTATTTGAGGAGGCATAGTAGCTTGAACATTCATAGAAGGTCCAGGAATTCTCAATCCTAAATTACCAACCACTGATTGTTGAAGCGATTGCTGCGAAGCTGATTGCAATCGCTTACGTTCTTGACGTTTTTCCTCCAGTTCTTTTCTAATTGAATAAGTCTTCTCTGCAAGTAGTTGCATGTACTCCGATCTAGAATTAGCTGATTCATACATATCACGTTCTACTTTTATTGCATATCTGTATAAATTGTGTATTCTATTGTCGAAAACTATCATTGTGTTGTTAGGCCATATTTTTTTAACAATATGAATAATAAAATGTTTCCTTAAATCTAACGTCAGGCTTTGATGCCACTCTTTCACGACTTGTGTTGGTGTAGCTAGATCTAGTCCCCGGAGACCTAACGGTATGTCTAGCGGTTGATTTCCATTCAATGTAGCTGGTTGTAAATTATCTGATACTTCTGCACCCTCTGCGGTCGTTATACTTCCAATCGGAGCAGATGGAAGGTTTGCATTAGATGCCATTATATGTGATTGATTAGCAATAACTTCGCGTTTTCTACGCCTGTCTTCAATTTCAATTCGACTTGAAATAATTTTATCAGCGAGTAACTGGTTGTATTCAACTTCGGAGTTAGCCGTGTTATATATTTCATTTTCAACTTTTTGGGCATAATTCAACAAATGATTGAGCCTATCATCAAATATCGATTCTGCAAGTCCATTTGTAAATATTGCTTCAATTAAGCAATTGACGTTATCTTTTCTATTTTCTTCAGATAAAGATAGTTGCCAATTTTTTACTTTCTGAACTGGTTTAACTTGAGTTTGTGAGTACGACGATTGGTCTGGTGTAGATACAGTGTAGGTACATTGGTTTAGTGTAGGTACTCTACTATTGAAAGTTTGAAAGTTATTCAAATAATGAAGATTAGAACTAGGTAAATTTATAGGCCTACTGGTTAAATTCAATGAATTTGATGTATTGGAAGTAGGAAATAATGTGATAGATGAATGAACTGACACTGGTAATCCCTGATTAGCTACTGATTGGTTAAAACTTGATTGAGCTTGAGGATGGACAGATTGCATTTTTGTAGCCTCTATACCTGAAGGACATTGCATAAAATTAGTTGATATTTTGTTCAAGTCAGTACTATGGAGGGTAGAGGTAGGTTACCTCTTCCCTCCATAGTCAGTACTAATATATGTGTCGTTCTCTGTAAGGATGTTTTTTGCTGTCTCGGGCATGTTTTTATTAGGAAAATTGTTATTTTGTTACTAAAAAAAATTTATTACGAAAGTAAAAAAACATTTCTATTTGGAGCATTGAAAACTAAAATGAAATAAATTTTGGTTTTTTTGCTATAAATTCGTAAACCACTGAAATAACAGTCCCCTGGGCTGTCCCATTCCCAAAATTGAAACTTTAAGATTAAATTTTAAGTTATTCGTCCATAATATATGGGTCATTCCACCAAATAAGAACATTTTTACGGGGCGAACCTCGCGGATTATGTTTAAAATTTATGGAGGTGTTCTCTATAATAAGAAATAAATTCCCTACAAGTTTCAGCCCTTAATATGCAGCGGTTCTGGAGTTATGATTTTTTGAAATTTTGAAAAAAAATTTATTTTAACTTTTTTATTAATTTTTCTGATGAGGAAAACTTTTTTATTAAAATCCACGAAAAATCTTATCTTGTCGGAAAAATTCTCAGCTTTTGAATGAAAATATCCATTTTATCATAAACACATCAGAAGACCCTTTGAAATCCAATTAAAGTGGAAAAATTGATTTTTCTAGGTACATCCAATTTGACTTTTTTTTCTGAAAGATCAGAGTTTTTTACACAAAATATATGGTTTTCACGATGTGCATATTTTTTGTTCAATCACAATTAAATTAAACGTTATATCGGCTAAGCGTTATACGATTATTCGGGATAGTAAAATAATTTTCTGTTAAATATTTAAAATAGTTAAAAAATTGAGTTTATACAATGCAGATGGCGCTCACAACTACGATTCCATTTTCTTATTTAGGATGTAATTTTCCAAAATTTGCGAGAAATACTGATTGGATTATGGAAACTTAATCAATTTATAAAAATTTGTTGAATAAATTGATTTGTAATAATCCAACGGAATCGTGCTTCTTCAGAAGTTGTAATAGATGTCCAAACAATGAAGAAATCATTAATTACTTTCATCCATCGTTTAAAGAATTTGATGTAAATGAAATCGAATTTAAAATGTGGACACCAACCGATCGATGTACCATTGTAAACGTTATTTCGGATTCCGATGACTTTATTGATACCTTAGCGACGCAACTTGAGAAACTTTTAAAACATGACTTTATAGTAAAAATACAAAGTCGGTTTTTCCCTAATGCGAAATTAAATTTGAAGAGTGGTGAATTAGCGGTAGTTTTTAACTTGGTAGAAAATTGCGTTTGTTGTGCAGGAAGCTGCTCAAGGCTATCATTGGAATAATGACCAAGCTACTATATTTCAAATGGTGGTTTACTAAAACGAAAATGATACTATTAAGCATTTAGGCTTAGTTAGTATCTCAGATTGCCTTAAACATGACACAGTTTTGATTTATTTATTTCAAGAACAATTGATTTCTTTTTTAAGACAAAAATTTGCTGTTATTGAAAGGATTTTTTACTTCTCAGATGGAGCACCTCAGCAATTTAGAAATAAAAAAACATTTACTAATTTATGTTATCATTATGCTGACTTTAGAATCATCGTTGAGTGGCATTTTTTTGCGACTACCCATGGCAAAGGACCATGCGATGGGCTTGTAGGTCCAGTAAAACGACATGCTGCTAGAGCTTCATTACAAATGGAAAATAAAAAACATATACTGGCACCACAAGATTTGAATTCCTGGGCAATCAAGAATTTTACAGGCGTTGATTTTACTTTCATAACGAATGATGATTATTTAGACAAAAAAAATGTGTTAGACGTACGATATTCTTTATCAAAAACGGTAAAGGGTACACAGACATTGCACACTTTTACCGATAAATGATAAAATTGGATATGCTCTTATTAAAACTGTATCAACATCTGAAAAAAGTTCAAAAATAAAAGTATTTTAATTATAAAGATTTTACGTTTAATTTAATTGCGATTGAACAAAAAATATGCACATCGTGAAAACCATATATTTTGTGTAAAAAACTCTGATTTTTCAGAAAAAAAAGTCAAATTGGATGTACCTTGCACCGCACACCGAGAAAAATCAATTTTTCCACTTTAATTGGATTTCAAAGGGTCTTCTGATGTGTTTATAATAAAATGAATATTTTTATTCAAAAGCTGAGCATTTTTCCCACAAGATAAGATTTTTCGTGGATTTTAATAAAAAAGCTTTCTTCTTCAGAAAAATTAATAAAAAAGTTAAAAAAAATTTTTTTTCAAAATTTCAAAAAATCATAACTCCAGAACCGCTGCATGTTAAGGGCTGAAACTTGTAGGGAATTTATTTCTTATTATAGAGAACACCATAAATTTTAAACATAATCCGCGAGGGTCACCCCGTAAAAATGTTCTTATTTGGTGGAATGACCCATACAATTTGGTCCATAATGTTTATAAACTTAATTAGTTAACTAACAATCTTCTTCAATAAAAAGTACCGAAAATTAATTTGTTTCATTAAATTCATTAAATCAAAGTTTGTCCCAGGCATTCTAAGAACAGTCCCCTGCCAGAAGTTCAAAGCCAAAAAAAAAAAATCCAGCGTGTTATTTTACCTTTTGTAAGGTTTATAAGGATCTAACTAGTCTTAAGTTAATAACCATAGAGCTGTTAGCGCTTTATCGCTATTTTATTTAGTGTCAAAGCACCGTTTGTGCTGGAAATATGTGTCTGGGCCACTTCAAAACTCAGTCTCCTGGTAACTATTTTTATTTATAATTTATTTATAAAATTGGATCCATAAGTCTTAATATTATTCTAATTAATATAAACATTCATTGAGAACTTGAAAAGCTGAATGCATTGAAATAGTTTGCTTGATTTTTCTCAATTTGATTAAAAAAAACAGTCCCCTGTCATGTTATATGGCAAAAAATAGTTTTGTAGCCCTTGTTAATTTTATTTCTAATAAAATCAAAAATAATTTGGTCGGACAATTTTGTACAGATTTAAGACGTCCTTACAGAGAAACACCCATATAAACTAAGCCAACATGTTTGATAATTTTTATTGCTTGTAATTTTATTTAATTTATTTGTTATTAGTTGCTGATGTTTACAGATCAGTAATATTATTGAGTTTATATTAGTTTATTTATAATTTTTTAAATGACTGCATTAATTTTTCTGTTAAACTGGGTCTCTGAGGATGTCGGAATAAAACCGACGAAACGTCGTATAACGAATAATTGTGCTAAAATTTATTGATGGTCTTTTCACCTGATTCTTATTACGAATTTTTATAAATTTATTGCTAATAATAGAAACTTACCAAATTGAGAAGTTACATCAGCTACTGATCGTTGTGTTGCTGGTTCACGATTCGTTTGACCATTTGCTAGACAATTAAATTGTAGTTGATGGCCATTACTTCCAAGCTCTGGTGCTGTCAATTCGTCAGGAAGAAGATCTTCAATCGTCAAAATATCTAATGCGGATGAAGATTCTAAATTGGACAGTAAAAATATAATTACAAAATTTTTCATTATAATCGCATTAAAATTTCATTCAGTTTAATTGACTATCTATTAGTATCTTATACTTTGTATTAAGAATTTGCCAGCATTAATTAATTCAGTTGCAGTAAGCTGTCGCCAATGCAGCCAACAAAGTATTTTTGAATTTAAGCTTTATGCATGTTAATATAAATTATTACTTACCCATTTCAACGAGATTTGCTTTACAATCCTTGGATAAACTGTGTTATGTTGATTTAAATTGTACTTAATAATATAATTATTTACATACTACGTGCAAATTATTGTAGAATTTGAACCTAAACGTGGTGCTCAATTTGCTGTATGCAGTTGTAGCTCAAATTGCAATTGATCAACCTTGATGTATAGGTTAAGTTGCGTAATACAAAAAATATAATAACATTTTAAATTTTAATTTATTTTTGAAAAATCCAGTAGTTTTCATAAAATGAAAAATAATTACTATACTTTTTAAAAATAAAAAATAAATCGTCGTATAAATTGAAACGTACAATAATGAATGAACCAAACACCGCACAAGCAAAACCGTAAATAAAAGATCTTTTTTTCGAAAAAAGGAAAAAAAAATCTACAGCAGTTAATATAGTCTTACGCACTATAGCGTAAGAATTTCCGAACAAAAACAGATGTACATTTAATTTAACGGAGTTTCTCACTATTCAGGACGTAAATTTGAGCATCACAAGTTTTTGACCACAATGAGAATAATCACATTATCAATGTATCAATTACGGAGTACAATAATTCGCAGGCATGCTCAAATTATTTAATGAAAGATAAATTGAATAAAATGAATTATAATCGATACAGTCGTGGAGTTAAATGTGATAAAGAAGGTCGATACGGAATGCTTATGAACAGAGATGTAAATTCGTCTAAAAATATTCACTCAATTAGTACATCGTTGGCAGCTAAGAGAAGAACAAAAGGACACATTGTATTCCTTGATAGTAAGGAAACTAAAAAGAAAAAAAAAGTCGAAACCACGGATAATAAAGATTGCAAGTAAACAAGGAAAAACAATGAAGGCAGACAGCAGCAGGATGAAATCAGCTTCATATCCTCCACCCATTGGGCTCGTTCAAGTTTACTAAGTTCTTAGCTGGACTGAGCTTAGATTAGTATATCTTGCATTGTTTTCTTATCGATATTTTTTAGAGATAATGTAGTCAACTTTTAGTTTTTAGTATAAGATCTGCTAAGAGCTTAGTAAACTTGAACCAGCCCATTAGTTATAAAGTAGACTACATTATGGTATTGATTTTAACAAAATTCAATATCATTAATCGATTGCTATGCTTCCTAAAATAATTGGTGTCATCATAGAAAATTGACGACTGCAATTGGCGAAGTTGGTTTTCTAGTGATGCTTGTGCTTTACAGGCAGCATTGACTTATTGCTTATTGAAGAACTAAATTGACTCTAATAACTTCTCTTAAAATATTGCCCAAGAAAAGTAAATATGAATAATTAGCATCATAATTATACATTTCAGCTAGATGCTGCGTTGAATAAGATATGTCGGTTGATAAATTTGAGACTTCATTGAAAAATTCTCCATTAAATTCTATTATTACATTAGATTTTACTATTATCAATTCAAACTTCTTGAATTTATACGCTTTATACATATGTATAAAAAATATGAAAAATAAGATTTATTATCAATTATCATGCTAGCAATTTATAAAATAGCTGCGTTCAGGTTTACTAAGTTCTGAGCAGGGCTGACTTTATCTACCAAAAAAATTAATTTTAAACACACTTAAATAAATATACCTTGCATTGTTTTATTATAGATTAAAAAAAAAATAATATAGTTATTTTAAGTTGTTGCTATAAGATATGCTCAGATCTGCTAAGAACTTAGTAAACTTGAACGCAGCCAATAACAGTTAATTAAAATCTGTTCATTTGACGTTATTATAGAGTTTATTCTAATTGTTTACTGGCTAAAATTTAAATTATTTTAATTTTATCTAAATTCAAAAATGATTTTCTAATTCAAAAAATACTTTTCTTTACTTATTAAATGAAGATATGTGTATACTTCTTGTTTTAATTTAAAATCTTAATTTTTTTTTGTTAAACTCCGTCAGTGGTGTAATAATGAATATAGATTATAAAATGAAATAATAATGCGACAACATAAACTAAAACGATTAAATATTAAAATTTCATTTTTTAATTAAAATTATATAATGAGTATAAGTTACTTAAAAAAATCTACTCAAGCGTTTTATTTTTTCACATCATTATATTATTATTATATTTAATATAATCCACAGTACAAAGGACAAAGAATATTATATTAATTAATATACGTATATCTGTACATTGAGCGCATCGAGCCCGAGTCGCACGAGTCTTCTTTTGAATTGTTATCAATAATCCATTCGTCGTACATATTTTTTAAAAGAACTATTTACATTCATGTCGTCAAAGGACAAAAATCCCTTTGAGTATAATGAAATTAAAAAATTGTATTTGACATATATACATATGTATATATACATATATGTTTATATATATATATATATATACATATACATATATAAATTAATAAGTGTATATGTACGTTTTTTTATTATTTGACAAGAATATCTTATAATTAATTGATAGTAAAATACACCAACTTGCAAATAAATATGAGCGTTAAATATTTATACGATTTAACGTCTATTTGAAATGATTAACAATATTATATCGTCGATAAACGGACTATCGAGGCTTTATATGCACTATTATATATTTATTTATTTATGTACAAAACGGACGATTCATAATAAAGAAGTAATACGAAAGATTGATAAAATAAAAAAAAATATTTTTTTTTTTTTTTTTAATATATATGCCATTGTTTTATTTAGTTTAAATAGTAATTAATTAAAAACACGAGTTTCATGGCAATTCGCTTAATGCACGTCGCATATATTTATATAAAATTATCCTGGGAATATCTATGTACTTAAGGATCTAAAAAATTCAATATATATACAATTTTTCAACAATAAGGAATAATAATATGATGGGACATATTTCACGTGAATAAATGATTAATAATTATAAATGTAATTATATTTTTTTAAACGTAAACATTAGAAAATTGATTTATACAATAATGTTAATTAAATACAAGAAGATCAACGATTAGTTTTAAAAATTATTCATTCGTTTACACTTCTTTTATTTACGACAAATTTGTTTTCTTTTATATTACCATTTGGTTTATAAATCTCAAAAAAAAAAATCATTCAAGTAATAAAAAATAATAAATAAGATAATATCTATATATACACATCTTTTATCATACATTATCATATATAATAAACAAAAAAAATGAAATAAAATGCAGTAAAGAAAAATTACTATAAACTCGAAAAAGCATAAATTATGTCTAGATTTTTTTTTTAATTCTTTAGCACAAATTATTTCTATAGAATACTTATCTTAAATAAATTATTAATTATTAATTCAATACTAAGTATAACAAAAATAATAATAATGCTTAATGTAATAATTACACCCTTATATTAATTCATTATTATTATTATTATTATTATTATTATTATTATTATTATTATTATTATTATTATTATTATTATTATCATTTTTATTATTACTATTTTTTTTTTTTGCTTTTTTAATTATTTATGTATTATCGGTACGTAGTCAAGTTTATCGATCAATTAATAAATTTATCAATTTCAATTTATATAAAGGTAAACTTACATCACTTACGTTAAGTTTAACATTGATTGATATAAAAAAGAATTAGAATAGTAGAAGAAAGTCATTTTCATCATTCGTTTTCAGTTATTATGTTACAAAATAGCAAATTGCCACGAATACTTCGCGTACCAACGTATATTCAAATTAAATAACAATAAACTATTTGAAAAAAATCAAATACAATAAAATTTTTAAAATGATGGGCAAAATATAATCTACATTAATCTGTTATCACCGAACTCACCGATTATTATTAATATTTTGTTTTTAAAATTCTTAATTTAGACGAAGCAAGTACAATTACTGATTTACGTACACATATACTCAACGTCACGATTTTTTATTAATTAATATTATTACTGTTAATATTTATTCAATAATCTACATGCGTACTAGCGAATCACTTTATATATAATTATAAATCTTTAGCATAGGCCAAGTTTTTTTCTTTTATTTTATTTCAATTAAGAATTACCTTAAAAAATTATACAAATAAAACTACCATATGCACAATATTCAATTATCTATAATGAGTTATTAAATTTTTCGTATTTTTTTTTTTTTCTAATAATAATTTACGTGGATCTGAGATCGTAAAATATATATTTATATATAATTCTGTGTATTTGAAAAATAAAACGAAAAAGAAATTGGCTTAATTTTAAATCGTTGGTATGCGCAGTGTTCGAACGTTTGTGTTATTAATTTAACAATTATCTAAACTACACGGATAAAACACCCAGTATTTAATTCACCATCGGATTTACAACACTGCCCTAGACACAGCCAATTACTAAGCCAAATATTTTTGGATTTTTCGTCATTAGTCAATACAATTACTCGTTATCTGGCTAACATTATTTGTTTTTTTGTCACTCTCTTTCACACATTTTCACTATCAATCTCTTAGTCTCTCCCCCGTCTGCAATTAACTGATAAAATTATCTTATTAATACTTAAAACCTAAAGTAAACTTGATTTCTATGTTAATTTTTTTTTTTTTTTTTTTTTTCAATTATTTATTTTTCGACTTAATAATTATTCGTATATTTACAATAGTGTCCTTTGTGGGGAAACTCATAAATTAATCATAATTAATTATTATAATTATGTTATCGAATGTAGCAAATAAGTTAATGTTATTTGATTTTTTAATTAAAAAGCACACTAATGTATAAAATGAATTCGGCGATTGAATTTTTCATTTGCATTTTTTTTTTCGTTAACGTAATTATTTCAAAAAATTTAATATCTACAAATGCTGATGCCGATTTCAAATCATCGGATTCTTTTATTATTTTAATTTATATTATTATTATTACTATTTTTATTATTATTATTATTATTATTATCATAAACTATAATAACGTTACGTTGTTAATAAAAAAAGAAAAAGAATAATAATAAAATAAGATGATAAAAATAAACAGATAAATTTGTAAGAAAAGAAAAATCAAAGTATTTACTTTTGTACAGCATTGGCATATTAAAATTAGCCTTATTTTAGCATATGAGGATATTTTTTATATTATCGCTAATTTATATCTCAAATATTAAAATATGTAATGTTCTTTTCTTCTACTAATATTATTATCAAATTATAATATTTAATGATAATCTATAAACTTATAATATAATACGCAGATATATTAATAATAATTGATTGTATAATAAATTATTGTATATTATTTACAGAGTGGGATTTTTTAGCTGTTACAAGTACGTTCTTTTTTTTTATCAAGATCTTACTGCTTATATATTATTATTTTATCTTTTTCAATCAAGACAAATCTGTCGTGATTACATTTTGATTAGTCTATACAAAGTGAGTTTGATGACAAAGAAATAAACATCATTTCTTTATGATCAACACCGCTCACTTATTATATTCCCTAGCAGCCATATACTATGAACTTAATATATTCGTTTTAATTTTTCTAGGAAATAAATTTTATTTTACTATTTCGTTCAATAGTTTAAAGAAATCACTGCATAAAAAATTATTAAAAAAAAGTTAAAACAATAATAAAGAATGCTATTTATTTTTATCTATATATATATATATCTTATATATTTTTCAAAATTGCATAAATAAATCAGTAGTACCTACAGCTCATACTGTATCACTACTGATTAATTTTTAATTTTGTATTTAAATTTTACATTAATAACATTAGCATATACAGCAGCACATTTGTACGATTTTGTTCGATCCGTTTCACTGAGAATCGAAAAAAAATTTTTTGTTTTCTTAATTGTGTTTATAACATAAGAGATGTCAAAGTAACAATGAAATTTTAAATAGCAATAGTTAGCTATTTTTTTATTTCATATTTATTAGAATTCCTGTCCTGTCGAATCACATCAACGATCAATCAACGATTTATTAAAAGAGTAGTTCTATCTCTTGAATTAAAGATTTAATAGTCACCATATTTATAGTTTAAATTTGCACAATTAGAACCTTATTGAGATTGGCACGCACGCGCAGCGTCTAATTCAAATTAAATATGAGTTATCGTCAGAATAATTAGACATTTTAATTCATTCAATTATAAAATATATAATTTAATTTGTGGTTAAACCCAAAATAATCTCATGCGCATGTCTTTATGATTGTTTAATCATACTATTACAACTATTTTCTATTATTATCACTATTTATTTTACGACTATCATATCTACTGCTGCCGATACTATTACTACCATTGATAATATTACTTAATAATAATCAAGATAATAATAATAATAATAATAATAATAATAATAATAATGATAATAATAATAATAATAACATTAATAAAAATAATTATTTTAATAATAATAATAAGTAATAGATAGTTTACAAATCTACAGTCGGGAGAAAGACCGCAGGATATAAAAAACGAAATTGCATTAGAGTAGCAATAGCGGATTAAATTTCACAGTGGTCATCTCCTTAAAACATTTGTCACAAAACACGGAATTTACCAGCGTTATATTGACATTTTGTTCGTCGATAGTCACTATTTATAACTGGTTTTATAGATAATAGTCACTACAATCCTTCTACAAACTTGGAAAGTTGATCTTGCGGCGTCATTGGTGTTACTTCACCAGTTTCAGCTCCACCTGCGTGTAGCATCATTTCACTGGGTCCTCCTAATTCATGCGCTGGGGAATGCGTCGGCGTACCGTGAGGTGGATGATGAAGTGGTGAAGGTACAGGACCCGCTCTAGGAGAAGGTACCGGTTGATTACGAGGCGAAGGCACAGGCCTCGGCGATGGATTTGGTTGAGGCGAACGAATTGGCGGTGGCGATCGTACAGACTGCATTAGTTGCTGCTGCACCGAAATTCCAGGTGGTCCCATAACACCTTGTGATCCAGCAACAGGCGACGGAGTCGGTTTAAGACCAGGTTGTCCATAAGCTTGTTCATTAAAACCACCATAACCCAAATGTGGCCTCATTGGCCTTTGTTGCCCATAAGGCGGTGCTGGTGGTTGGGTAAACGGTTGCTGAGGCTGCTGTTGCTGTTGTTGTTGCTGTTGTTGCTGTTGCTGTACCGTATGTCTCTGCATCGTTAAAACTTGTTGTTTATGCCACTGCGGATATTGAACACCAGTCACCTGACCCGATTGCTGCTGCTGTTGTTGTTGTTGTTGCTGTTGCTGATTTATTAGCGCATGAAGTTGCATTCGATTTGGTTGCTGTTGCTGCGGTTGCTGCTGCTGAGTATGCTGAGGCTGAAGTTGATGCTGTTGTTGTTGCGGTAACATATGTGACAAGCTAGATTGTTGCTGTTGCTGCTGCTGCTGTTGCTGTTGTTGGTGTTGTTGCTGCGGCTGTTGCTGTTGTTGAGGTTGCCCCGGACCCATTTGTCCAACAACTCCACCATGCTGACCAGTCTGAGCTTGTCGTTGTTTTATAAATGCTGCCATTAAAGGTGGATTACTCTTAAGTATATGTAGTATCTGGTTTTGTTGATCTGGAGTACTAGGACTTCGTAGCGTTTGCATAAGCTGTTGTAGGGCTTGTCTTTGCATCGGTGGCCCACTGCCTTGACCTTGAGGACCTACTTGACCAACGGGTCCACCAACAACGTTAGCTTGTCGTGGCATTTGACCGGCTATGTTCATTGCTGATTGCCCTTGATGCTGTTGCGGTTGCATTATTTGCTGTGGAGCTTGTGGACGGAGACCTGGATTTTGTTGCATTACAGCATTAGGTTGATACCTCGGTGTCCACTGATCCATAGAAATTAGATGAGTACCACCGGGATTTGTCATTTGTACTGGCATTTGCCTTTGCATTTGTGGAGGTGGCATCACACCACCACCTTGGTTACCAACATTTACACCAACTCCAACAGGCGCAACTTTACCATAGTTACCATGTGGAGTTTGCTGCCTTGCAGCTTCTTCTTGTACTTGTTTAACCACTTGAAGAACATGAGCTGGTGGTGTATGTGCACTTGGTTTATGACCAATACCTGGCTGATGAGGAGAGGGTAAATTCGTCGGACTGGCTCCGGGCTTCATCGCGACACCAGCAGCCATTACAGCATTTGACGTTGGCTGGCCACTTTGCATACCACTAACAGGAGCTGTTGGTCTTGTGTTCATCACAGCCATACGTCTTCTTAATAACTGTGCCTGTTGTAATCTCTGCTGTAATTGTTGCTGTTTTAATTTGTGCTTAATATTTGAACAGAATGGTACAAGACATTTTGTTTCTTGGCAATGTTTCGCATGGTAGCAGCATAATGCAATGAGTTGTTTACAAATTGGACAGCCACCGTTTGTTTTTCGTTTACAAACTTTGGTATGTGTAACAACTCTCTTCATCTTTTGACAGCTAGGTAGTCGACAATTAGCGTCTCGACACTGACACGCGTGAACCAACGATTGTATACATCTTTGAATAGATAGTTTTCTTGCTTCCTGGGGATTCGCTTGTTTAGCATCTGCAGGTGATGAACCATCATCCAAGTCTAAACCAAGTTTCTCCATGAGATGAGGATGATCATCTTTTTCTTTACAACTTATACAAAGATCAAAGTCCTGAAAAATAATAATTCATTTATTAGAAATTATTTTATTTGGATTGAGTGAAGTTTTTATGAAACAATTTGAAAAAAAATTTATTTTTTAGAAAATTAAATCAAATTATTTCCCAGTTAAATGAACTACAAATATGATTTTATTGTCATCAATTCAACTCTATCAAAATCTTTTTTTGTTTTTACGTATATGTAAAGAATATATAAATTTTTGGTTTTTATACTTACATCACAAACTGTACAGTGATATCTTGTTTCAACATGACTCTTGCAGTTGTTACATGTGTATACAAATTTGTCTTGACCTTGATTATGTAATTCATACAACATTGACATTGAACTAAACTTAGCTCGTCTAAGAGATGAGAATTCATAATGCTTTTCTCTCGCCATCGTAAGGAATGCATCTCGTCCGTCCATAAGATCACAATTAATAACAGGATCAGGATCTTGAATTGATGCTAAACTAGCTGCACTTTGAGCACTATGTAATCTAATTACAAAGAATACTTCTTTGTGTTTTTCCATAGTAGCAAAAATTTTTGCAGAAAGATCATTGCCTGTTTGTGGCGTATTTGATTTTTTGCTATTTTTACGTTGATTAGCTTTAGATTTATTAGACTTTTTCGCTTTTTTCTGACCCTTCTTTTTGCCATCTGGACCCGTCTCAGAGTCATCAGTTAATGAGAATATCTTTGGAGAAAAAAAAAAAAAAAAACAATTAAAACTAACATCTAAAAAATGTTTCAATACCTAATAATTAAAAACAATTTGTTAATTTTCATTATACTTACAGCATTTGCGGCAGCAGCTGCTGCTTCAGCGGCTTCTGCTTGTTTTCTTTTTTCTTCTTCCTCCTGATCGAGCTCTTTTATGCTTTCCTCCAGAACGTTTGGCCAGAAATCACCTTCGAAGTAAGGCAGATCAGCAGCAGAAGATAATTTATCTTCCATCGCTTGTTTAAGAATATCCTAACAGAAAAAGGAAAAATTAAGTTTCATTATTATATTTTGTGAAAAGTTGATGTAAAAATAAGATTTTTAATTTCAAGAAAATGTATCCTGACAATCTTATGCTCATAATTCATTAAAAAAAATAAGAACATTAGCTTATGTCTGAAATTAATTTAAGTCTCTTTTGACAGCCATTTATGTAAAGTTCACAAATAGTTAACACAGAGACTAAAATATGAAATGACAAAAAATTGTATATAATCTTACCTTATAATCAAGTACTATTCTTTCAACCATTCCTTTATCGAGCATTTTCTTATACCATTCTTGTAATCTCTTAGGTTTTGGAATTTTTTGTTCTGTAGGGTGGCAGTGGAAAATATAATCATCTCCTTCAGATGGTGGACAAGCCCAAATATGAGCCATTGTATAACTGAATTAGGGATACGAAAATAGTATTATTAGATTAATTATGTAATTAAAAATTAATAGGGTGTAATTCATGATAAACTCGAATTGTTATACAAGTTGAAAAATAATGATTTATAACTTACCCCAGTTGCTTAGCATAATCCAAATATCCAAGAAGAATTTCATGATAAACAGCAGTCCTAAATTGTTTAGGTCGGAAGAAATGTACAGAGTCCAAATACGCGATATACACTCTCCTAGTATTGGGTGGCGTGCATTCACTTCCGTATTCTTGAACATGCATACCGAAGAAACAAACATCCGTACCGTCAACTTCTTCGAATGCAAATAGTGCTTTTGCACGGTAAGGAAATTCACCAGGCATATCACCATTTTCAACAAATCTACTTCTCATACCAGGTTTAACTTCAACAACTTTATCACTTGATGCAACGACACGAATTGCAACTTCACCCGCGCCAGCCTCTTTTTTCTTCAAGAAATTATTAACTCTTGTTTCTATATAAGTTCCTAACTTTGTAACTGGCAATCTTTTAGCATTAAATTTATTCTCTTTTCGTTTTTGCCCCTTCTTTTTGAGACAATTATCACAGCTAAATCTAAATAATAAAAACACATTTTGTAATTAGCTCAAATTTAAAATAAAACTTGAATTTCTCAATTAGAAACGATAAAAAAAAAAGTAAACTTACCCTAATGGCCAAATCGATTCCATATGAAGAACACAAATTTGGTGAACTTTCCTACCACAATCATTACAGATGACGAAAGGTTCTAATTCCAAATGATCATTTTTCATCTCTTGAAATTGTTCCTTTTTTATTGCCCTATTAAGTAATAAATATTAATTGTAAGTAAATTTAATAAATAATAATGTATATAAGTAACAAATAAATACTTACGTTTGTGGTTGCGTCGGATCATCACCCAACGTCACAGTGTCACCGGGAATGTCATTGAAACACTTTTGACAAAACGTGTATCTGTTGGAAACAAGACCATAAGCCTTTAGACTATAATTCCAATATTTATTGGTTTAATCAGTTAATTTTGTAACATCCAGTTCATCATGGTGATGTTATTTAATAAAATCCAGTTGATGATTGTCCATAATGCAAATGAATTATAAAATTCAATTATATATAATATTGGTTTTATAGTTGTCCAGTATAATTTTACAATTGCCAATATGATTATTTATCCCAATTTCCAAATATCATTATTTTTTCAATATATAATGAATATTAGTGTATGTCCAAGGCAGAATTGGGAATAAATAAAAGAACACACCACAAAATTTTAAGGGCCAAGCAACAGACGAGGATGTGTGTATGAGTGAGTGTGCAGGCACGTCCATGGTAGTAGAGTGAAGGTAACATATAAAGAGAATAGTGCATATGTTAGAAGTGATTTTAATGAGCAAGCTTTTATGATTGCTTTTGAATTAATATTAATAAAATAACTAAAATATCAGATTAATAAAGATAAAAAATATGTTGGTCAGGGGACTGGTTTACTACAGTACTATTCAACTGTTATAAACTAATTAACCTGCCTTTTTCATGTAGCGCATTTGGTGGTAGACAATTTTGTACAACTTTAAAATTGTCAAATAAATCAAGTGCGCTAATTTATTTTTTTAGAGCATTAATTTTATCTAAGGATAGAGACCGATAATATGATCGTGAGCTTCCGAAAAAATTTTGGAGCAATAGTGGGATTCGAACCCATGTCTGGCCGATACTCAACTTTGAAAACTTCAACGTTAGCCACATGGCTACGAGACCCGATTATACAAATGACAAATATTTAAATCATTAACCAAATTATAGTGTTAAATGGTAGCATGAAGAATTAATAGAAAAAAGCATAAATAATATTAAAATTAATAACGGGTAAAACAAAAATAATAAGCATAAACATAAAAACACAATATATAATTAAAAATAAAATAAATTTTCTAGTACTGACCTATTTTTGTAGGAATAATACTTTGCATCTCTTGGTATTGTACAAAGCTGCTTCCCATAACAACACAACACCTGAGGATTAAAGGTATATTTCCTGCCGCAACAATAGCCCAATGCTTGCATTACTGGGTCAATTTCTTGTTCAAATACTTCCGACAACTATGAAGTAAGCAAAAAAAAATTTAATTAACTATTTAATATATAAAATTCATCACAATTTATAATATAATTATTGATATAATTAATTTTACCTTTGTACAGTATCTGTAGACTCGTGATGTTTTACGATTATAAAGCCATGCATTATCAAACATCATCCAAACATCATCGACATACTCCCAAGGATCGCTGTACTGACCGGTGTCAAGCTTCCTTTTAATAGTAGAGAGATCCATTGGGTGCTTGACAATGTCAAAGTAATCTGGAATTCCCAGTGCTGGTGGATCAACTGGCTGTCTGAAAGGCAATGACTCGGGATCTTGACGATATAGTTTTTCCAAAGTTGGCATCAACGCCTGTCTTAATTCATCTGGTTTGAAAAGACAAAGACGTTTTTTGCTATCTGAGGTTCCACTAGATTGAATAGGTTCAGGCATCATGGGTTTTATGTCAGACGTAGAACCATCATGACTGGACATCGGTGTAACTGGTTCCTCTTTGATATGAGGCTCTTCCTTGATAGTGCCATCTCCCGACGACTCTTCCATAGGTTCTTGTTTTATTTCTGTTTTAATAACAACATCATTATTAATATTCTTACCACCATCCATTCTGTGATTTTCTGAACAGTCTTCTTGTTTAATCTCCATTTTAATATTTTCTTCTTTAATAGAGTCCAACTTTCCTTTATTATTATTCGTAGGTGGACTGGGTGAGTTGTCACGATCGAGAGCAGCTGTGATAGCAGCCATTTGCGAAGACATTGAAGAACTTCTGGGTGCATTTAATGCTGCTCTTTCTTGTGAGGTCATACCTTTGCCAAGACTAGCCAGACCGGCAGGTGATGGTGTCGTACTTGGATGAGGAGGTGTTTGATTTGATATCATCTGATTTGGTGTCATTAAAGAAGGAACAAGTGGTGTCGAAGGCGTTGAAGCGACCGATTGTGGACCGTTTGTCATAGGCGCTGGTCCAGGACTAGGTCCACTTGATGATGAAGGCGCTATCGTTTGAGGTGTATTTACAGAGATTCCATTATCAACTGGTGTTGTAGCAGACAATGGTCGAGTATTTGTGAACTGTTGTTGATTGCTTTGCTGCTGTATAGTACTAAATGGTGATGGAGCTTGAGGAATACTCGCAGCATTGACATTCGGTATAGGGGTACCGACTTGTTGTTGCTGTTGTTGTACTTGTTGTTGCTGTTGTTGAACTTGTTGCTGTTGTTGTTGTTGTTGTTGAGCAGCTTGTTGTTGTTGTTGTTGCTGTGCAGCTTGTTGTTGTTGTTGTTGTTGTTGTTGTTGTTGTTGTTGTTGTTGTTGCTGTTGTTGTTGCTGCTGTTGTTGTTGCTGTTGTTGTTGTTGTTGAGCTTGTTGTTGCTGTTGCTGAGCTTGTTGTTGTTGTTGTTGCTGCTGTTGTTGTTGTTGTTGTTGCTGCTGTTGTTGTTGTTGTTGCTGTAATTGCTGTTGCTGAGCTTGTTGCTGTTGCTGTTGTTGTTGTTGTACAGCTTGAGCCTGCAACCTCGCTTTCATCAGCTCTGGGAATTGAACAGGAGACGTGTTCGGTAAGACCGCTGTACCATTAGATGTCGGGAACTGACTAGTTGTCGCTGACGTCGATGATGTCGTTAAGTTTGCCTGCGGCATTTGTTGTGCAAAAGGAATGAGAGGATTTGATACCATAGGTGCATTTGATGCGACTTGACCGTTTGGACTAGGTCCAGGAGGACCTACTAGCATATTGGACTGCTGTTGCTGAACTTGTTGCTGTAATTGTTGTTGAACCTGTTGTGTAACTTGCTGCTGCTGCTGCTGTTGTTGTTGTGATTGTTGTGATTGCTGTTGAGTAAAAGGCATACGATTGTGTTGCATTGCAATCCCTTGAATATTGCGTAATTGATCAATTCCGGGTGAAAGACTTCTTAACGTAGGTGGAGCTGCCCTTTGAGGTACAGCAGCTGGAACACCTGGTGGGGGAGCAATAGCTCGTAATCCAGGAGCAGCAGCAACTTGTGCTTGAGGCTGTTGTTGTTGCTGAGCTAATTGCATTTCTTTACGCTTTTGACGTTTTTCTTCTAGCTCTTTTTGAATTTTATAAATTTTTTCCGCCAATAAATGATAATACTCGGATCGTGAATTAGCCATTTCATACATATCACCTTCAACTTTTCTCGCGTACGCCACTAAATTATGTAATCTTTTATCGAACATTGCTTGTGGATCTGGAGCTGGAAATATTGCTTGAACTAATTTATGAACAAGATGATTTCTGAGATCTGGCGTTACTGATTGATGCCATTCTTTTGTTCCTTGTACTGGAGTAGCTGTTACTTGACCCGGCTGAAGACCACCAGGTAATTGTAAATTTGTCAATCGATTTTCATTTGATAAATTAGGCTGACCTGAATCATTAAGACCAAATAGTGTATGCATATTAACAGCTTGCTGCTGTTGTTGAAGATTGGCAGTCGCCGCTACTGCCACGGCAGACGTTGGACCCGTCGTTGAAGCTGATTGATTAGTACTTACGGCTACAGTCGTTGGATCGGAACTTAATGGAAGAGATACATTTGGTGCGACGGATTGCACTTGATTAACTACCGATTGACCTGGACTTTGCTGAGCTTGAGGTTGTGCAAGTCTTATTCCCGCAGCCATCGAACCAGGAGGACCAGGCATACCCGGGCCAGGCATTCTCACACCACGACCCACTGCCTGATTAGATAAAATACCAGGTGCCGTCTTTTGACACTGTATCATACCCACAGTTTCAAAAGGTTTTCTTATGTCGGGATTTGGATTTGGTTGGCTATTTGGCTGGTTTGTTACCACAGCTGGAAAAGATTTTTTTAAAGGTTATTTTCAAGTATGATTGAAACAATAAGTGGAAACAAAAAAAATAATAATTATTATTAAATAAATACAAACCAGCACGAGAATTAGCAGTCTTGTTTTTGTCCGCTTGTTTGAGTGGTAAGCAAACAGGACAATCGCTCTTTTGACACTGTTTCCAATGAGTGATGATCTGTCTGGATGAACTGCAATGTGGTATTGTACACTCCTTGCCCTCTTCACAGGTCGTCATATGAGTCAGTACATTCTTCATAGTTTTGCAGTGGGGCAGCGAACATTTCCACGCTTCACCGTTGGCCTGGCGTTCTCGTATCTGGCATTTGTGGGCGTGGAGCAGGAGGACGAGCTGCTGCTGGATTAGTTTACGGTGCTCTGGATCATGAGTAGAAGATGTAGAACCTGGTTATTATGCACCGAGGATCATTTAACATACAATAAATCGTCTTATAAAAAGAACGATTTTTTGATTACTACAACTAAAACATACCGGATTGCGTACTTCCACCAGCTACTGGTCCCTGTGTTGCTTGTTGAGGATCCGGTTGACCACCCGTTGGCGCACCGGACTGTGGTTGAGCAGGACTTGGGGTGGGCTGTTGACTTTGCTGGACCATCCCTTCTTGACCGCTTATGACGTTTCCAACACCGATTGGCCCACTTGGACCACCAGGACCGCCAAATCGTCCGACAGACATGGCTCCCATGTTAGATCCGACTCCTCCTCTTTGAAGGGGGGCAACTACGCAGACAGGATTGACAGCTCGTACATTTACTCTAGTACCTGGACCGCTTCCAGGGGTACCTATCTCACAAGCATATATCAAATCCGCATACCAAATCGTTTATTCTAACCATTTTTTCCCTAGCTAAAAAAAATATAAAAATTTTGCTTACCATATCCGTATGGGCTTGAAACACCCATTTGACCCATATTTTGAATATTTTGCATGTTAGGTGGTGCTTGCATCCTTGATCCACCTTGCCCAGGACCTACAATACCTCCCTGATGGACTTGATGATGAGGACTTTGACCCCGAGCTTGGTTTACCATGTGAGTTTGCTGTTGCTGCTGCTGTTGCTGTTGTTGTTGAGCTTGCTGCTGTTGTTGGACTTGCTGCTGTTGCTGAACTTGCTGTTGCTGTTGTACTTGTTGCTGCTGTTGTTGCATGACTACTCGATTAATTAATCCTGGACCATTTTGCATTTGAGTAACACCATGAGGACCCTGTGGATGATGAACTCCTTGTGAATTTGGACCCATCATTGTCACCTAATTAATCAGAAAATCAAATATTTCAGTGATATAAAAATTCATATTGACATTGGCATATGGGTGATTCTCTGTAAAGACGTCTTAAATCTGTACAAAATTGTCCGACCAAATTATTTTTGATTTTATTAGAAGAAAAACTAACAAGGGCTACAAAACTATCAGCTTAATAATAATAAATACACAGCTGATTTAATTTTTGCTTTTTCGATATTTGTGTATCTTTTGCCATATAACATGACAGGAGGCTGTTTGCCAGGGGACTGTTTTTTTTTTTTTATCAAATTGAGAAAAATCAAGCAAACTATTTCAATGCATTCAACTTTTCAAGTTCTCAATGAATGTGTACATTAATTAGAATAATATTAAGACTTATGGATCCAATTTTATAAATAAATTATAAATAAAAATAGTTGCCAGGGGACTGAGTTTTGAAGTGGCCCAGACACATATTTCCAGCACAAACGGTGCTTTGACACTAAATAAAATAGCGATAAAGCGCTAACAGCCCTATGGTTATTAACTTAAGACTAGTTAGATCTTTATAAACCTTACAAAAGGTAAAATAACACGCTGGATTTTTTTTTTGGCTTTGAACTTCTGGCAGGGGACTGTTCTTAGAATGTCTGGGACAAACTTTGATTTAATGAATTTAATGAAACAAATTAATTTTCGGTACTTTTTATTGAAGATTGTTAGTTAACTAATTAAGTTTATAAACATTATGGACCAAATTATATATTATGGTCGAATAATTTAAAATTTAATCTTAAAGTTTTAATTTTGGGAATGGGACAGTCCAGGGTTTGTTATTTTGGTGGTTTACGAATTTATAGCAAAAAAACCAAAATTTATTTCATTTTAGTTTTCAATGCTCCAAATAGAAATGTTTTTTTACTTTCGTAATAAATTTTTTTAGTAACAAAATAACAATTTTCCTAATAAAAAAATGGCTGGGACAGCAAAAAACATCCTTACAGAGAATCACCCATATAATAATTGATAAAAATGAATAAATGAAACGTACCGTGTTTAAAGGTTGTTTGTTTAAGCTGTTAGCAACAATCAAACCACCACCAGCCATTCCTCCTAAATTATTATTCCCCGTGGCGCTACTAGTCATGACTAAACTAGCATTCATACCACCAGGCATTGACATAGCTGGATTACTACCAGCCATACTCATTGACGGCTGAAGACCACCCATAGAATTCACTATGGACATCTGATTGTTGGCTAACGAGCTTGCTATACTACTTGGCAAATTTCCCAAGCTCACTACCATTTGTTGATCTACAACCCCTTTAGATACCGAAACATTCGGTGGCGACTGCATGTTTGGACTTTTACTGCTCATTGTCCCAGCAGCCATAACCAATGAATTCGGTACGAGACTTTGCTTATTCTGTTGTAAGAAACATTTTATTTATAGAATTAATATTTTTATCTTAAGAACAACGTATTATTACTTGAAATTTTTAAAGCTTACCTGCTGTTGAATTAGATGATGAGATAGCTGCTGCTGTTGTTGTTGCTGCTGTTGTTGTTGAGCTTGTTGCTGTTGCTGTTGTTGTTGTTGTTGCTGTACATGTTGTCGCAATTCCGAATCAAGTGCACCATTTTGTTGTCCTGGTCCAGGGCCTGTTGCCGGTGGTTTTTCAGCTGCTGAGCTCCAAGATCCCGATGAAAGTAAATCGTCAGGAAGGTCATTTTCGAGGTCATACATATCATTGTTTGTTATGAAATCTGAAGAATCATAAAATAATTAGAAAATCACATAGTATTTTATTATTACTTGTCTTAATATTATTTTATTTTTACTTCTTAAAATTATTTTTTTCTAAAGGTTATAATCAAGTCATTCAAGTTATTGAATTTAAAATTTTAACTTTGAGTATATTCATAAAGAAATATTTAAAATAAAACTCTAAAAAATTTTCAAATTTAGTAAACAAAATTTATTTATTTGATTGTCATACAATATGCTGGATTTAAAATATTGTAAATAAAATTAATGATGTGCCATGAGGTACCAAGGTTATGTTAGTAATTTAATGAAAAAAAATTAGTACCGTCACCATAGATTTTGATCCAAAGCTTCAATACGTTGTTATATTATTTTTAAATAAAAAAATAAAAAAAAATTTAACCGGGAATTTAATGAACAAAAAAAAGTATGCAAACAAATGTTATAAATGAAAAATATAACTAGCATAACACAAAGGGCACTCGAACCCAAGATTATTTTTTGGCAAATCTAAAACTAAAAAAAATAATTAATTGTAAATTATTATTATTATTATTATTAATATTATCATCATGATTTAATGATCACAATTGCGATTGGGGGTGAATAAAATAAAAAAGCATAGAATAAATAATAATTTACAGTAACAAAGTATGTCTACGTTATAATTAATCATAATAATAATAATCATAATAATAATAATAAATTTTTGAAATAATAACAATAATAATGATAATAAATAAGTAATATGAATAAATAAATATGTAAAAATAAATTAAGACATGAGACATACACCGCACGAGAAAAACTTAAGGGAGCTACAGCAGATAAAATAATTAGTTTTATATAGTAAACTCGTGCTCAACTATTAAAAAGCAGCAAAGCTACGATATACAAACTATACTATATAAAGAACCATGCTTAGAGATTTAACAGTAATTTTTTTCTGTTTATGTATATCAATAATAAATCTAAACCGAGCATAAACTAACTAATAATTTATAATTTAAAATAATCTTCAAGTTAATAATTTGAATATTAAAAAAAAAGTAAAACTTATAAAAAGTTATTTTATTTTTTTAGTATATTTCATAGGGATACTGTAATTTAAAAAATTATGGATTTATTAATGAAATAATAGAATAATTATATTTTTTATTAAACAATATTTGACCTCGTTGATTCGCTGAAATAATTTGATGTTAATTTTTTCCGTTCCTATCAAAACAACCTGCTTAACCCCATGAATAAAAAATGAAATTCTAAATTAGTATAATGACAAATAATTATTTACAATCGATGTACTGCATCGATCGTGGTACCTAAAAAAAAACCATTACAACAATTGTGGATAAAAAATTCGAAGCTCTGTGAATGTTTGCCGCATGTCTCTTAATTTTATTCTCATTTTTAATTTTATTGTTGGATTACCCAGCATGAGAAGTGTATGATTACGATGATAAAATAATTTTACTTTTTTTTTTTATTTCTTCTCTCCCGTTGGAGTTATTAACATTATCATCATATTTATTATTGTTATTATTATTATTATTATTATTATTATTATTACTACTATAAATTATTTAATTGCGGCAATGAAATTTAGAATGAATAATGGTTACGGTGATATAATGGGAAGACAAACGAATGATTTGCTTTTTCACTGATAACGCTTGAATTGTCACACGTTTTTTTTTTTTATTTTCATTTTTTGTTTTTGTTAATATTTACTTCTCCTCTGGGTGGTATTGTTGTTCCAATGTTGCTGCATCTGATGCTGTTGCAGATGTAGTTGCTGCGGCGGACCCTGCATTTGTTGTAAGTTACCACTGCCACCTCCCCCGTAGTTTGAATAAGCATGGGGCATCATTAGAGACGCCATACTCACTACATGTATCATAGTTTATGATTTTTAAATAAAAATTTGATTTTTCCAATTGTTTAAAATTAAATTAAATATTTTTACTCTTAATTAATTTCTTTTAACTTATTGTTTTATTTTTTTTTATTTACTCCAAATTTTAATCAAAAGAAAACTTTAGGTAAAGATTTTGTTCACAATAGTAGTCATTACTTTCTTGAGTAAAATTAGTAATTTTTTTATTATTAACTCACTCTAAATTGATAATTAAGTATTGATTGATAAAAAAAAAATACTAGAGGCTTAAATTAATTTATGTTTTTACAACTACTCAAGATACTAATTGAAATAATAAGTTTTTATCGGTTAATAAGATTAAAGTAGCGCTGGAATGAATAAATTGTTCCAAAAGAAATAATAGTTAGTGCATGGCTCATGCAATAAAAAATTTTTTTTTAACCGGAATATTGTCAAAATGCTTTTATAGCACATCCAGCATGCGCTACAGATTTTTAATTTATTAAAATCAGAGATAAATAGAATTATAAAAAATAAACAAATTTTAGAGAATATGCCAATAAATTTTTTTTTATTTTTTTACCAATATCAAAAAATGTAGACGTTAAATAAAAGATTAACAATATATAAACAATGATTTTAAAAAACTTATCTAAAAAACATGTATTAAGTATTTAATTTTTGACATTTCAGTTAAAATGACAGTCTGAATAAAATAAATTGGCATTTATCATGTACTTGTTCTTGTAGATTTATAAAATTCTAAATCATTACTCAATGAATAAAAACAGTAAAAAAAAAATACTACAAATGTTAAGTTGCAATAATATTAAATTTCACTAAAAAAGCTTTAAAAAAAAAAAATTAATAACTTAGCTTCAAATCTAACGTCAGATTAAAAATTAATAAAAACAATTCAAATAATATTTTATTAGAAAATGTAATTTTTTGTATAATTGATTTTAATAAAATATAAAACCATGACTTAATAATTATAATTTACATGATAATTTAAAAAAAAGTTTCAAAGATTTTAGGAGAAACAATAAAAAAAAAAGACACAAATGATATCCGATAGAAGTGTAACAGGTTGGAGATAACTCTTATTGTAGTTGAATCGCAAAGAGACATAAACGTTATCCAGGTATTTTTATCCATCCTTTAGGTTATCCCGCGTCAACATTAATATTTTTTTAACAATAACAGTATATTTAAAAAAAATCGGAAAAAAAAGGATTAAAAGTAATTTACTTTATCCTAGCAATTTTAAAACAAGGTATATTAAAACTGGGAAAAAAAAAAAATAAAAAAAAAAAAAAATTGCTCACCAGAAGAATCAGAGGGACCTTGAAAAGCATCTCCAAGCTTTGGCCGCTTGGTCGGCGGTCCATCCACTAAGTGGTCGGCCATTTCCTCAGAAGAAATAATCTCCAATATAATCAGACTAATTAAATAGACTTAATGTCACGGTAGCAGATCACTGCGGTCCTCAAAACACCAAGTAAATGGTGGTGATGTTGATGACGGCAATGACGACGACGACGATGACGACAAAATCCAAAACGCTAAACTGGACTCCACGACGCGATAGCGGTGGCGGCTAGACTTGGAGCCGCCGTAAAGGTAATGAATAAATCGGAGATTCAGATGATAAATAATTTAGCGACGACGACGACGTTAGTTCGGCGTAGTCGGGTACGCGGTGGCAGGTCTTTTTCACCGCATAACAAACATATTTAAATTCACTAAAATAACAATTGTAACAATAAGCGCGGCGCGCAAAGCGTCCTTGTACATGATTTACTGCAACATCAGCCATCGGGCATCCTCAGAGTGTTTTAAAAAAAAAATTTCGGAGGGCCCGCTACTCCGAGGAAAACTCGGCGGGCCACACTCCACGACAACCGTGACTGTTGATTTCAGCTGCAATAGCAGCAATCTTTTTTACACTATATAACTAAATCACCAGCTGATATATATATGTATGTATGTATATATATCTATCTATATGTGTATGTATGTATGTATATATATGAATAAATATAAATTTACATATATGTATTGAAGTATATGTACTGTGTGTATGAGTATATATGTATATTATACACACTAAGAGTAGATCAAGTTGAGGACAGCGATGGTGATGGTGATGTCGACGGGTACGACGATGACGACGACGACGTTTCACCCAGACGCTTGCACTCGTAAAATAACCACTGGATCAGTTGTTTATTGAAAACACAGTCAGTCAACTCGAACGCCTTGACTTGAGGTACCTTTATGTTAATGAAATAAAATGCACTTGTTATTAATAATAATAGTAGTAATAATGATAATAAAAAAAGCACGAGTCAAATTTGTAGTGACACCAAGACACCACGCACACCAATCATCCTGTGTCACACTGGCTGGGTGCACGCCGCTAACAGCTAGCAGCGACGATAACGCACTCAAGGGCCGCTGGCACCATCTTAACTATCTCCACCTCCGGAGGCTCTTCCATGTACCGTGTACCTCTCTCTCTTGCTAACTTAATGGGCGCGCGAAATTGACGCAAACGAGATGAGTCTTGTATATTTAACTCACACGTTTTATTATCAAACAATACGATACTTGGTAATTGCAATCACCTTACAGCATCGTCTCATTGAGACAGCCAGTACACTAATTTTCACGAAATAAGATACGCCGATGGGATTATAGACCGTGCGAGTCGATCGGCTAACGTAAAATGGCGGCGGCTGTTGACGACAAGTTTTTCTACGCTTGTCAGAAAATGCCCGACTACTCTCTGTTGAGTAGAGGTCGCCTCAGCTAAACACTCTCATTGGCGAGACTCACCACGTGACTTTATTAATCATTCTTATTGGCTTCAACCACCCGAGGCCATCATCGCGACGACTGCACTCACTCTTCCGTTCATTTAGAACTAGCTTATCCTTCCCGTCTAGTCTTCTCAAGTCCATTCAAATAGTATAGTAAGTCATACTTCAAACTCCAAAACATTACGAACTAATGTTTACATTTTTTATTTTTTTTTGAACAATTACTGTCAGTCAACAAGTGTTTTCAATTGTTTAATTCATTTCATTATTTTAATAAAATGAACGACCTTTAACATTTATTGTTGTTTATTCAAATAACAAAACTGACAAATACTTTAATTTTAATTTAATAATAATTACATCAGCAGTCATTTGATCATGAAAACAGAGTTAGCTGACATCTAAAAATTTTTGTAATTTTTTTTATTAAAAAAATTATTACAAAATTTTTTTTTTTTTTAATTTCATTTGTAAAAAATTTGAAAAACAGTAAGTGCAATTAAAGAAAAAATATTTTTTAGTTCTAATTTATTAATTTAAGCAAAATCAAAAATGTCGGCTAACTTTATTATTATCATTTAATCATTATTTAGTTTCTTTTAACAAATAATTTTGTTTTAAATTAATTTTGAAAAAAATTTGCATCTATGTTTTTTTTTTTTTAATTCTTACATGTGAATTTTTTTTTTTGAAATGTTTTTCAATTAATTTATTTTTTAAAAGAAGTCATAAAATGACAGCTGTTTGTTTATTTTATTATCATATTTAAAAAAATTTATCAATACTAATAATAATTTTAACAAATTTTATTTTTTATTTAAATGTTTTACAGTAAATTATTATATTTTTATAAATAAATAATAAAAAAAAAATATTAAGTAATTAATTAACACAGATTAAAAAATTACATTCTTCAAAATAAGCTAGTATTTGAAAAATAAAACTTTGAATTAAAAAAATTATAAATATTTTGTATTATTTTTCTATGTTTACATAGAATAAAATTAAAATTCATTCAATAAATAGTTTTCGAAACAAAAATAAGACGAGAGTAATTGGTAATAAAAAAATAAATATAAAATATAATATAGCATAATAGTATAAGCAGAGTTGCGTGATACGCAATGATCGCGCTTGTTACTGTGATTGGTGAATGAGATCAGATGGCCGTAAGTGCGATGTCCCGACGTAAGATGGCTAAATTTCACTGATCCCTTTTGACTCGATAGTTGATCTCTTTTCATTTCACTTTGTGCATATACCTTTTATCTTCTGTCCTCCACATACTACTACATTGTATCCTATCCGCAAGTAGAGTTGACGTGACCCTAGCAGGTGACCGGACAAGGTCATGTAATATATAGGTCGAAATTTTATTGTTCTTCCATGGAAACAAAATTTCAGCGCTAACCATGAAAATTTTTCACACTTAAAAATGCTTAATTAATTTCCTCACACAATAATTGAAGTTTACTTTATTACCAGCAGGTTTTTAGTTTTATAAGTAAAAAGTTAAGTATGAAAATTATTTTGATCTTTATTGTTTATTATAAACGTCAGACAGTAAACCAATATTAACTATTGTAATTTTACTAGTAGAAGTAAATATTTTGATCAACTGCAGACATTTGATTTGCCGTTAATAAACAATGAAGGTAAATAAAAGAATAATTGAATAAAATGGTTAATAATACAAGAAAAGAGAAGGGGTTCGCCATGCGCCAGATTGCCTCCCGGAAAAAGAGACGTGCGAACGGCACGCGACTCGACACAACGGGACGCGATACTTACAATCAGTATATATATACATAAACATAGAAGTAGAGTTGATTGAACATTTATACATTTACATACATGTATGTAATTGTGGCTGGTGTTAGCGGTATTATTGTTTGTCAATTTCCTACAATGAATTATACTACTATATGGTAAACGAAGGCGAAATTAGTGTATTATTACATGGCTGATCTTGTAGTTGTAGCCGGAGTGTCAACAATTAAGTTAATATAAACGATGTGACAGCTTTGCGCTTAGCTGGCTCTTGGCTGCCGTAGAATACAAAGAAGGAACCACTACATACATGCTCGTCGTGTAGCTGTTTAACACTCTCCAAGCTGGAACTCACTGGAGACTGGACTGGGTAGTGTACCCTCTATCTCAACTTGGGTACTTGGGTGTCTCTGGCCTGTAGTCGCTGTCTGGAACACAAAGTGAAGCCGTGAATAAAGTCGTGACATGACGGCGTGGCAGCAACTACTTGACAAACATCATACACTCAGTTATACCCGTTATATACAACACTTTGCTTTCTGCTTTCCATTTTAGCTCTTTGTGGTCCAAGACCTCCAAGACTATTCGTACTGTAATATACCTATATGTATGCACATATATCGCATATTATCTACCTACAACAACTAAAAGAGAGGGAGAGAGAAAGAGGATAAAAAATACGTCAAGATTATTTTTATGTGTAGGTGAACAGGAGTTAAGTTGTGAGAAAGAGATTGTTTTCACTTCTTATTGCTATCCAATTGCTATCTCTATCTCACTAGCTTCACGTTCGCGGATTTCGAAATGCACTCTGGGAGATCTTCAATGCTACATTATGTTATTAACTGGAAATTATTTTTTATTTTTAATAATGAATTATTATTTTGTGTTATTAATTCTTTCATAACTCCGAAATGAAACGTCAAATACTTTGATCGTTAAAAATTTAAGACACTGAACCCACGCTACCAGATATTTTATAATTTTTTATTTTTTCAACATGCAAATTATAGAAAAAAAAAATAAATTTATAAAATATCTGATACTATTTTTAGGATCAAAATTTTATTATCAATCTATAATTAAGGATATACTTACGTGAAATGTTCAAACAAAACGTAATTGAAACGTTGACTTTCAATCGTCGGAAACAAAGAGTCGTAAATTTTAATCTCATATTGACTTGATGAAAAGTCTCTGTAAAATTACGTGAGATTTATAAAGTTACGAATATTTTATATAATTTTTTGACTTAAATTAAAAAATAGTGAACATTTTAAATATTTCTCTGTACATCAGCTTAATAATTTTTATTTTAAATTGCTAAAGATTTTTAAATTAGAAAAACATAAAGAGTAATCACAGATGACAGATTGTTTTGAAGATTGCTTTTACAAATAAATTTGTAAGTGATAATATATACATACAAAAATATTTTTAATAAAAAAATCAATATTCATAAAAACGCTTTTATATTTCTTAAGTTAACACATAAAATTATTAAAGTGTACTTTATTTGAAAATTTTTTCACCCTTAATTGTAAATAATTTATCCACTAATTGCGTCTGATGGCGCGACGTTGACCTAATTTTGCAATAACCTATTTAAATGCTAAGGAACACAATATTTAGCTGTAAGGAATGTATTTCATATTGTCCTACTTAAATATATTTTTATTCAAAATAATTTACGCGTGCGAAAAATAATAGAATTTTTGGATATATCTAATCATATAAATAACAGAAGGTAAATTTATTTTATATTGTGATTTTGCGGTAAAATGAAGAATAATTTATTTTCAAGAAGAAAAATTTTTAAAAAGCGCTAGGCAGTAAATTAAAAAGACCTAGATTAAGTTATTAAATTTAATCGTAATTATTCATTATGTTTATAACAACTATTAGTACAAAATAGTTATCCAAATTATAAAATAGTAAACTTAAAGTACCCTTTAATATTTATGTATAAATTTAATACTGTACTCAATAGTTCAAATTAAATATTATCTTATATAGATGAAGCATCAAATAATTTAATATTATATATGAAATAAAAATTTGGATGAATTTTATTTGAGAATATCCCTAATTATTAAGTCAAATAAATTTCAGAGTTCAATCATTTAATTGGTTGCATAAAGTGCATGTCTTCCACTCAAAACTCCTAGTACGGCCGACACATTAAAATTACAAAAATAAGTTCAAATTTGACAGGATTTCCTTTTACTTTTTGGGCCCTATTTTGTATAGGTGTGTAAGTGTAACGATATAATACGCCTTGTTATCACAATTTCGACTGCAACCTTATTGAATTTTTATATAACTTTAGTACCCTTATTTTATAAGGAAATTTTTCTGTTGAGTTCAAAAATTTAATCTTTAGTCAAAATCGATTCTAGTATTTGAAAGCTATCTAACAAATAATCTATAAGATAAGTTTTTCTCTTCCATAAAATTTTTAAATTCTTCGACCTAACGATTTTTGATCGATGGAATTGTTCAAAAGATATCGTAGTCGATGTAGCGAAAAATAAATGTATGCTTTTTAAAAAAATACAGTTTAATTTTACACAACAAATTTTATGAACCACGCTTGGATCAAATTTGTGTTAATTTTTTATTTTTTTTTTTACATGTGACAACAATTTGTCTAAATTAAATTTTCGTTAAGAATGAAATAAATTTTTTTTCTCAATAATTCCAATGTGATAGAACCTACAATGGTTATTACTTGATCAAATGTATCATATATTCAAGATATTTATTTATAATTTTTTACATATATATTAGTATTGAATTATTATATAATATATAATATTATTTATTAAACATTATGGTGTTAATTTTAATTAAATATAATTTGAACATCATCAAAACAAAGCAATTAGAAATTTTCCAATTTATTTCAAAAATATTATCTGCTATCTTTTGGAATGAAGCTAGCCTTTTTTTATTTCATTATATTATTTCCACCAAGTTCCTGCCGCAAGGGATGAAATCTGATCGATCGCCTCCACCCTCTTTTAAAATTCTCTAAGTAGACTTGCGCGTGAAATGTGTTCCCACGAAATGTTGTAGATACATCAAGTAAAGTAACACTCAAGTATTGTTACTGATAAAATTTCTTCCTTTTTTAAATTAATTTCAATTAAAAATTATTGTCATTCTCATTTATAATCGCTAAGAAAACATTAACGAGAATCCAGTTTGTTGATTTAGACGCACGCTGAATTCTTATCAAAAAAAAATTTAGAATTTTTTCTCTCAACATTTTCGAGTATTTATACTGAGCATGAAAATTCGATCTATGTATATACATATATATTTATTGTAATTACTTATTTACAAAAAAAAAAACAACTTTAAAACTTTGCTAGTATTATATAGCGCAAAAGTTTTTTTTATAACAATTTTTAAATGAAAATTTTTTTTTCTGAAAATATAAATAAAAATAAAGTTCGTAACGTATAATATTTTTTATCCGAGTCATTTTTGATCAATAATTGTTAAAGTAATTCAGAGGTACATTATTCACATGCATAGTAATTAACTTTATTTTATTTTTAATTTTTATTATGTCACTGAAGAAAATTATAAAATTTCTTATCATTTCAAAGTAATTGAAATATTACATTAAAATAAGAACTTTAAAAGTTTAGGAGCGCTTTATTTTTTTTCCTTCATAAAGTTGGATAAATCTATCATATAAATTTTTATAAATGCACTATGAACAGTAAATTAATTAAAGAAAAAATGATTAATTCGTTCAAAATATAATTTTTCTAAATAATGTAAAGAAACGTTTATTGAAGTAATACCGTCCGAACAAAAATCAATATCTTAGGTTAAAATCTTTACAATTTATAATATAAAGTTCTATTTTTTTTAATTTAGATAAAATTTTTTTTATATTACTAACTCATGAATAGTAGTAGGTCTATATTGAAGAACATATCAAACGTTCAAGTGTGAGGTAACTTTACTTTCTTGGAAAAATTATGAAGAGGTAGAACAGTGAATTTTTAATTTTCTCAGAGAAAAATATGTGCTGATCAAATTAAAAAAAGTTTCAAAATTTTATATCTGAGAAAGTGCTCAAGATTTTTTTAATGAAAAAAAAATTTTACCTGAATGTTGTAAATTTTGAAACTTATCTGCATTTTTTTATCAATGATTCCATATAGTTTTAATTAAAATCTTTCAATTTTTTCTAATTATTGTAACACACCATAACTACTCCTTCAAAGTTTGAAATTCATTACTTTATCTCTTTCAAATATGACTAGAAAAATTACCAGATTGTCTCACACTTTACATTTTTCATAGCAAATATTTAATCCACAGACATATTTTTAAAGTTAAAAAAAATGATTATTATGATCAATTTTAACCATTCATAGAAAAAGTATTTTATCTTATCGTTATAAAAATTTGGACGCTATTTTTCGTACAACAGTTTTGAGATGCACATGGCAAGAATTATAACTAAACATATCAATGCTTATATTTTAATTTGAATACATAAGTAATTCTTCGAATTTAATGGTGAAACTATGGTAACATGTTCTCAAGATATTCATCTAACATTTTGAAAGAGTAAGAGAAATTAGTTTTAAAAAAGCCTCGTAGTTCAAAATAAGTACAAAGTATAATGATTTAAATAAAAATTACAAAAAATATAATTAATCATAATTTTCCGAAAAACTTCATGAACCCTATATTATTTATACAATTACAGTATATTTGTAGCATTAGAGTTATTTATATAAACAATAAAATTTTATTATTATTTGTTGTAATAATGAAGATTAATTTTAGTGTTAATAGTTTTCTTCTCTGGTTAGAAATATTTATTTGGGTAATATGTTATGTTAAAACAAGATGTACCAGTAATACATAAATATAAACCTGTACAAAAAGTCCAATGTTAAAAAATTACAATGTTTTACAATATTTTCTGCTCTATAAATTTCGAATTTCCTTGTTCAACGGAAGACAGAAACATAGGAAATTACAAGCGAATAAGATACCAAATAATTTCAGAGCTTTGATTATTCATTGGGTAAAATCAAATTAAAGCTATAATTAATTAACAAGTGTATTATATTAAAGTTTACAAAAAATATTTTCTTAAACAAACGGGGAAGTTATGGCAATTAGTTATACATTTAATAATATATCCAGAAAATTGATCGAAAAGTCATTCAGTTCGATAATTAGAAAAAAAGAAAAACAAAATAAAATTTTTCATCAGATGTCCATATTATAAGGCCTCAGGAATTATTAGTGAACGTTCTTAGAAGAATATCCATAGATTATTTATTAAATTTGTTTTAAAAAAAGGAAAACAACCTATTTTATTAATCTAGTATTTATTAAAAAATATCTTCATGCCTGATGGTCCTAGTCCATAAATATTATAATAAAAATGAAAGACGGTGAAAGTTTTTATATTGACTTGAGGTCAATGTATTCACCTATTTTCGTGCAGTTTTAAGATATTGTTAAATATTTAAAATTAATAAGCCATCTTTAAGTAATTATTTTAAGCTTCAACCATTTTTAAAATTTGAATCTAAATATTTTTACTCAAAAATAATAATTAGTTTCAATTCACTTTGTCATTAGTTATTAATTACTATAATTAACTAAACCTATTACTTGTACAGCAAATTATTTAATTCGATGATACAAACAAAATGTGCACATTTTAAAGGTGCAAGTGATGTTTTTTTTTTTTTTTTTTTTTTTTTTTTCATTATGCTTCAAACATTTGTTATAAAACACACCTTGAGGTAGTTTTTAATTTAAAGAGCCATAAGAGAATAGATCTATCGTTACATATACATACTTTTATATTTATCTCACTTTTAAGACTGATTTTATTCAAATTATTTATGTTGAGATGTTTTAGAAAAAAATATTTATGCAATTAATTATCAAATGTATACAAAGTCTTAGCAGTTTAAAAAAATGTTTTGTAAAAAATTGACAAAGTGTAAAATTTCTTGATTATTATTTAAATATTTATAAAATATATCGTAATATATACTCAAAAAATTGATGAAAATTTTGATTGAATTTTTACATTGGTATTGAAAAATATTCCGGTGGTCAGTACATGTTAACACATGCAGCATGAAATTATTTTAACAAAAAATACTATTATTCAAACATCTTATTTGCAACTTATTAATAATGTTCATTTCTCAATTTTTAATAGACTTAAACATACACAAATAAAAAATGAAAAATCATCAACCATAATTATGTACCAACAAATTAAAGTAAAATGTACAATTGTTTTAAGAAAAATGACAAAATATATAACTTTAAAAAGTTATAAAAATTCTCATAAGTAATATTTATATCGATTTTCTTTTTTTTTTTAATCAGTACACATAAATTATTTCAAGAATTTAAAAAGAGTCCACATCGTTATTACAATTAAATTAAGTTTTGTGTTATGAATACCCGTTTAGGATGCGTGTATATTTTCACACAATTAATTGGTATTCTGTTATTTTAAAAATTATTAATTGAGAAACGATGATATCTACAATTTTCACATAGATGTGTGACTGATGTTTAATATTTCTCAACAAGGTTTCCATTTCGTTTTTGAATGGTCAATCTTCCTTTGATTTAACGTCGGATTCTTGCTGGCTACCTTCATCTTCTTCATCAGAATAATTTGTTGGTGCTTCACCAGGTTTCAGCAATTTACCAACGTAATCATATCGTTCTATAAAGTAAAAATAAATAATTATTAAGTCTAATGTTGTGAATTTATTAAAGCAAATTCCTTGAGTTTAATACTCATTTAAATAATGCTTGTGCTGAACAGACCAAAGAATATCGCGTGCCTAAAGGTAAAAGGACTTATAACAATTTATGCGCCCTTTTACCTTTGCAAAGGTAAAAGGGCGCATATTTTTTTTTTTTATTGCCAATCGAGTAGTAGACACATTCTGCGCTTAAAATTGAAAAAAAAAATTACAAAGGTAAAAGGGCGTATGTCTTTAATTATACGCCCTTTTACTTTTAAGAGTTCGAAATTTTGGTGATCTAAAGGTGAAAGGGCGTATAATTTTTTTTCGGCCAGTTTACAAAAGAACATATTCGTAGTTTAAAAATGTAAAAAAAAAAACTATCTGTGGTAGCAGCGGCGTAAAACCTTAACTATACAATTTTTTAAAGTTAAAAAAGAAAATATATCTAAAAAACGCCATTTGACCAAACCTGAAATGGAAGGTATACAGTAAAAAATTTTGCGTCATTGCGTCAAAAAACTTAGTGTTAAATATTTAACACTTTTATGTGTAAATTTAAAACTTATTCTGTTAAATCAACACAAAAAAGTGTTAAATATTTAACATAAAAATTTTTAACACAAAATTTTTTAACGCAATGACGCGAAATTTTTTACTGTGTAGATTTCACTGAATGATATTCTTGATTAAATAACGTACATAAGTCGATGGTACTACACATTGCCTGAAAATAGTTCAATTGCAATCTTAACTTTGAAAAAATAACTAAAAATGGTCAAAATGTCAATATTATAAACGTCGAATTATTCATTTTAAGAAATAGTTATGATAAAATTTGGATTCTGGATGCTTGATCATGATGGAACAGCTGTTCTGTGAACGGCACCAGTAATTATATTCAATAGGGCGATTAAAACGGGAAATTTCAAAATATTTGAATATTATCTGTCATTGTGATTTTTTTTATTACTTAATTTTTACGTAATTTGTCTTTGATTGATTTATTTGCTATTTGTTTATATCAAACTTTTTATATGAGGCTGTTATTTGAGTATAACTTGTCTTGTGAAACCATTATTTAACATTTGGTATAAAAAATACAATTTTTTTTTATGCGCCTTTTTACCTTTAAGTAGTACTTTTCTTAAAGGTGAAAGGGCGTATGTCTTGAGATACGCCCTTTCAGCTTTAGGATACCAACTTTTTTTTTACAGATTTTTACGTTTCAGACAATTTCGAACCGAATGGCAAAAAAAAATTTTTTTATACGCCCTTTCAGCATAAATCCTTATTAACCCTTAGCTATAAGTCCTTTTACCTTTAAGCACGCGATATTTTCCATTGAAAATATAAGTTAAAAAAAATTTAATGATTGAAAAATTAAAAATAAACTCAAATAATTGAATATATTCAAGCTATTGTTACGTCAGATTCGACCTATGATCTCATAAATAATATATGATACGTTACATATCATTATAAGAGTATAAACTAGTACCTAATGGCGAATAAAATCACTAGACTGAAAAATAAAAAGATAATTGTTGGCTACTTCAAATTGAACATTACTCTTTGTACATTTTATTTACTAATAAAACGACAATCCTTGACAGCCGATATTAACCGCATTCAATAAATTATTATAGAATATTCAAAAAACTACAACTAACAACTTATTTTATTCATTTAAAAACTTCATGATTCAGCATTACCTTTAAATTGTTCCTCCCACTCTAAAATAGAATTCATTTCAGTAGTGTTAAGATCACTTAAATCATCATATTCATCTTTGCCTGGAACTACTGAAAATGTGGCTAATCCTCTACTGGCATCACGCCCTCCAAATGCAGCATATGGTCCATCTGTATTTGAAAAAAAAAAAAAAAAAATAAAATAAATGAAGTTAAAAAAAGATTAATGAAATAAAAACAAATAAAATCACAATATAAATAGAGAATAGTGTTTGTAATATATTCACGACAATCCTATAACCAATACTACTCCACTGATTATTTTTATTCTCTCAAGCGTAAAATAACTTGATGGTATCCACTTGGATCGAATGGTAAAAATAAGTTTACCAAAGTAGATAAAGTTTTCATTAAATTATCAATTAATATTTTAATAATTATTGATTTTTATTTAAATTTGCCGAGAATATAAATACAATTATTTGTCATTTCGTTAAAAATAAATAATTAAAGTCGATAATTCCAATCAATCAATACATAAAGTCATTGGGAAATGACGCAAATACATGCATCAATTATTAACACGATGGTATGACTGAATACACTCATCATCGAGCAAAAAAAACAGTTATTAAATCAGCTGAAAAATGAAAACAATTTCATGTATAAATATCATGTTAAAAAAAAAAGCTCTTTAAATTTTTGATAAAAGTAAAAATGATGTCACATTCATCATTTAATGTCTGATTATATATGTAAACAAATGTTATCAAGGTGTTATCTCAACAAGAGCAAGTTTTTTTTTTATTGCAACATTTTTTTTTCAGCCAACCTTAAACTATATGCACAGTCACGTTAATTATGTGACGTGACAACGTATTTATCTGAATATATCTAGAAAATAAAACCGAGAATTAACAACTATGACAAAAATAAAATATCATATGTTTGTTGATAAATAAATTAATAGAATTAGGGTACCAAATAAATTATAATTAACTTACCGGGTCCGTAAAATCTACTGCCTCTCGTAACATCATAAACACTCCCATTTACAGCAACAAGAATTCGTCCATCCGTTCCCCTACCGTCATATTTTTTTAATTCTTCAACAGTAAAATCTTTACGAATTTTAGGCAATTCCTTGTGCTCTTGGACCGGTAGATCTTCTTGTGTTTTACTCCGGAATATTTTATAAACTAAAATAGCAATAACAATAACAAGAAATATATTAAGTGGACTTTTCACTACTTCAGCGATAAAACTTGATATAAATGATTCCTCTTGTAAATTTTCCGAAGAATCTGAAGAACTAGGAGCCGGCGAAACACTAGGTTCAGCCATTTTGACCACTATATTCGTTAATGCCGCGCGTTCTTTCGCGAATTTCTTCGAAATAAATAAGAAATAAAAATTTCTTGTCAACACTCACACGAGTATCGAGATACGACCCACACACTTTTAATGTCTGTATTATTATAGGTTAGTATAACTGTTCTGTACAGTGTACATGCCACATTACTTTCTTTGGGTATTACTTACGCAAACATACTCATATTGGTATAGTAACGTATGTGCACATATACGTTGCAGGGGGCTAAAGGATGGCGACGTCCTTCTCCGGCAGAGGGCTTACTTATTCTTATTTGTGGTGTAGCGATTGGATCAGCTGCACTCCAAATGTTGTAGCGAGTAAACCAATCAAAAAACTATTGCAAAGCGCTAATATTCAAAACTATCACGATAAATTCAATAAATTAAAAAAATTGTAATTATAACGTTATTAATTTTCTACACAATAAAATTATACATAAATTTTTTCTCAATTAATTTATATATATCAGGATGATAAAAAATTTTAATGAAAATAAAGTTACCCGACATCTAAAAGTTTTTATAATTTTTTTTATTAAAAAAATTATTACAAAAAAATAAAAAAAAAATTTTTTTCATTTGTAATAAACTTCAAAAACTATAAGGTAAAAGACCCAGTTATTGACACTGGCCTAGTTGATTGACACTTGCAATTCTATTTTAATTAAAGTAATAAAATTTTCTCAAAAAATCAATTCTCTAAAAATTTATAATTCAAAAATTATATTTATTAATTTGTTAGAGTCGATTTGTTTTATTTAATTAAAATAAAATTGCAAGTGTCAATAACTAGTTCAGTGTCAATAACTGGATCTTTTACCTTAAGTGCAATTTTTGAAAAATATTTTTTAGTTCTAATTTAATAAATTAAGCAAAATCAAAAAATCAAAAATTTCGGCTAACTTAATTAATATTAATTATTGATCAAGAAAAAGTAATAAATATCTACATCTTCATTATAAATTTGCATTGAAAAAAATATCAAGTGTAATATTTAATATACTTCATATAAAATTATTGATGCCATGAGCGTAGAAGAATTCGGCACTCTGTAAGCGCGTAATACAAATAAACATGATAGAAAAAAAATTATTGAAAGCTTATTGCTTTTTTGTATATAAAAAAGCAATAGTATATAGGCTGTTGAAAAGAGATTACTAGACCAACATGTTGCCATTCCTAAAATGATTTTTCTATTTTTATTTATAATTACTTTGACGTCAAGAACGCTTTATAAAAATAGTTTGGAATCTATAATTGAAATTTTGATTATTCATCGAATTATAATCTCTTCATTTTTTCTATTGCTGTAATAAAATTGACTGAAATTTCACTAAGAGTGACTAAATTATCAATTTTTATAACTTTAATTACTAAGGATTTTTTTTTTAGTTGTAATTAACAATGTTTGTGTTATTGATGCTTACTAGAAAGAAAATTATTGATTATGGTATATCATCTAAAAATCATGAAATAAATCCAACTTTTCATTACAAAAAATATTTTAAAAAGTAACTAGTTGTATAAGTAGGGATAAATAAATAGAGAAATAGTAGTTAGATAAAAATATCTAATTTTATTTGATATCAGATAAATGTAAAAAAAATTATTAATTAAAATGAGAATGATTTTAAATCATTAAATCATTAAACTATAATAAAATATGATATGATTATTTTAAAATAATACATAATGGCCAAAATTTATAAATTAACAATGCAATTGCTTGTACTTCAAGTGCTTGTACTGTTGAAAATTGAATGGCTTTATTATTGAGAATTATATCTAATAATTAAAAAAATTTTTTTGTTATTAAAAAAATGGTCATCAGTCAAAGTAAATAAACATCTAAACAGATCAATAGATTAAAACTTTAAAACTTGACTAATTTAAGGCTAATTTGATTTTTTTTAAGTGTGTCAAAATATTTTTGTATTCACAATTTCTATTCTAAAGTGTGTAAAAGTACGTGAGTATCATTTCATTACTTAAAGTAATACTTAAGGCTTTTCTTAATATTATTTATGGACGGATTGTTTCCTTTATCACTAAATATTTTAATTTTTATCATATACTGGGATCTTAAAAATAAAAAAACTCAAGTCTTATCAGTGTATTTGATTAAATTGTTCATCTTGCATATCAAGATAAATACGGATGTTGATGTTTTGGGGTATCATTCTTAAATCAACCTTTTCATTGCACATCGGACATAATTCATCAGTTTCAATAATTCTGTCGAAAATAAAAATAAATGAATTAATGAAAATTATTTTGAATGTTTAGATCCAAAAGAAAATAAGTAACAAAAAATAATTTTTTCACATATTCTTCTGGCTCCAATCCTTTATTATTGATTTTTAGATAGATAAATTATTTACCTTAAAAATTCACTCTTTATTGCTGGAAAATCACATTGAGGACATGCAGTAAAATCATTTTCAATTATATGACGGCCCTGAAATAAATAATGAAAATAAAGTATAATTTTTATTTTATTTTATTTTATTTTTTTTTTTTTTTTTTTTTTTTTTTTATAAGTGATTATATGAATAATTACCGTCGCTATACAGAATGGAATAGTATTTTTACATTTATCACAAGTAATTTCTGTTTCTGGTATTCGATTTTTACAATAGGGACAAGGTGTTAACGGTTCATCTTCAACTTCATGATCTTTAGACCTCGGTGGTTTACGAACAATAGCTTCAATTTTTTTGCTGTACTTAATGTCTACTTGCGAACGATACTCAGGACGCATAAGCATAGCTGCATAATTAAAAGCTGCATATTTTAATCCTGCACGATGACACTCAATAACAGTTGACGTTAAAATTGGTACAATATCTGAAAAATTCATTTCCATTATTAAATAAGATATCGCGCTACTAAAACCATAAGGGCGTATTTTAAAATATACGTCCTTATGGTTCTGCAGAACCATGTCATCTCTATCGTTAAGAATATCTGTACCTAAGATTAAAAGAAAAGAAGATTTAAAAATTTTTTTTTTTTAACTTAACTTGATAATAATAAAAAAATAGGACTAATACCCTGATGAATTTATTTTTTCATTCGTTTTTTAACTTAAATAAATATTTGGTGATATAAATTAAGTTGTGGAGTGATAATTTCTATTACTTTTGCAAATTTTTTTCTTACTCTGACCTATAATTGATAATAAACCGAAAAAACAGGATACGCCCTTATGGTTTTAGAAAAGGTTTTTCCTAAAACCACAAGGGCGTATAACAAAAAAATTTTTTTTTCATTTTTTCCATAGGTTTTAATGTTTCCAACATTTTTACATTGATTGGAGCAAAAAAATTTTTTTATACGCCCTTATGGTTTTAGTAACGCAATATTTAAAATAAATTATTTATAATTATTTTGTTACTTACGTGATGGAAATTTGGAAATATTGTTGGCAACTCTTATCAACATCCTTGCCCCACGTAAATGATCATTTCTTTTAACATGTAATCTAACTAAAATATACGAGTGTAGAAGACGTAAGTTGTTATTCATTTCAAGTGGTATTGTAATTTTGTTACGTTTTAGTTCTTGATACATTCCAAATAAAACATCATGAGCATTACGATAATTTCCTATGATAAATAAATAAAATCAATTGAATAAATAAAATTAAAAAAAAAAATAGCTTTGATTATTAATTCTTATTTAATACCATTTACTTGTTCTTCATTAGCGATTATTATCGCAGTTTTTGCCGCATCTTTATATTGTTTTCGTGCCATATATAAACGAAATAAATATTTTGGATCCTAAAAAAGATAAAAATGATGAATTTAGCTAAAATTATTATTAAATTAGTTGGCAAATAAATTTTAAATCTACCTTTGGTAAGCCGTCACCTCCAAGTAGAAAATCGATTAACTGATTTGCAAGTTTATCATCTTTTGAAACAGCAATTGTATCAATTGCTAGTGAAAGAGCAGCATCGTCGTCAGTACTCAATTGTGCAGCTTTTAATAAATGTTTTAAAGCCTAAAAAAGTAATATTTATTTATACTTATAGTTTTTATAATAAATAATATAGATGATAATAAAATAACAAACCTTGTGAAAATCTTTGGCATAAAAATAATATTTTCCCGCCAGTAAACTATTTTTTTGTGTTTCAAAGTGTATAGCAAGACTTTTAAAGTCTTCTAATCTTACATTATCGTCATCTAATGTATTAACTAAAATATCACCATATAATTCCATTTTACCATGTTGATTAGCCAATTGAAAAGCTTCATCATGACAGTTAGACATTATTAAAAATTTGATTGCTGAATTATAATCATTCATTTTTTGAAAATAACGTGCAACCATTTTAGCACCTTCAATACTTTTAGTTTGTTGTACTATTTCAACACTACGTCCAGGATTATTCAAATACTCCAAATTAATTCTAATAATATTATCATAATCTTTAGCTATTTCATAAGCTCTAGCAGCATCATCGTACTTTCCTTCAGCCTCTTTAGCTTTTGCATACTGAATATTTATCTTTGGTGCCGATATCTGTGGTAATAATTGGCCAACTTTAACCCAATTTTTCAATTTTATATAAGCTAATGCTGCTTTATCATAATAATCAGATTTTTCATAAAGCATTGCAGCTTCAGTAAATTGTTTCATATTTTCTAATATTTCAGCGCATTCTTTTCTTACAGAACGTGGAGTATCATTTTCCATTGCAATGGCCACTCCTCTACGACTATCACCACATCTTATTGAAGTTCTCGCAATTCCACTTAAGCACTGCATGCGATGATTGTAAAATTGTTCAGTAGTCATTGTATTCTCATTAACCGCCGATAGGGCACGTTCATAATTAATTAAAGCTTTTGGATAGTTACCCGTCAATTCTAATTGTTGGGCATACTCTTGTGATATAAATGGTATTTCATCGGGTTTAAATTTTTGTGCTAAAATTAACGCTTGCTCCCATTCCATTAAATCACGACGTAAATACAATGCCTCAACGGGTTCTGAAGATTCGAGGAAAAATTTTTCCGCTTTATTGTAATCTTCCAACAAAAGACAAATATGCCCACAAAGTAATGACAATTCTTCAATATTTTCAAGTTTTTGTAATGCCCAAACCATCGATACATCCGGTATTTCTCTGTAAGCTCTAATACTCATTTCAATATCCAAATTTTCTAATGCACTCTTTCCTAATTTAATCCAATGATTTTTATCATTTAAAGTAAGACAAGTATTCCAAGCTTGTCGATATCTATGGCAATTTATTTGATTGTCAAGTATTTCAATTATTTTTTTATTTTCAACAATATTACCAACATTCTCGTGTGATGATAAAGTTATTTGTAATAATTTACCACCGGCAACGCCTAATGTTACTTCACCACCGTACATTAATAGTGGTAATGTTTCAGACGGAAGTTTTGTTGTCGTTATTTTAACAACTTTACTACCTTCAATATTGTACTTAATAAATATATAAGTTGAAATGAAAGATTTATTATAAATGGCAAATATTGATCTTTCGTAAATATTTTGATCCCAAATAACTCCTTCGGGTGAATCAGGACAGTCTGGTACTGTAACTATTCTTTCATCAACTGGATTGTAAATAAAAATATCATTTTTATCATCAATGAAGCACATATTGGTGCCAGTAACATCCATAAAAATATTTTTAATTCCACTTATGTGAGAATATTCGGTTGAATGATTAAATACATCAAGACAAAAATAAACAATTCGTCCCATATCTGTACCATATACTAAGAATTCTGCTGAAAGAGCATGACACGTTATTCTGCCGTTAGATGAACTGGGATCTGCAAATACTTTATTATCTTTTTCTTCTTTAATTAATGCTGGATCTGTTTTTATTGTGTGTAATTGAATTTTACCATCATATAATACAGAAGTATAAGTTTCATTTAAACATATACTTTCAACTGATGATAAATAATCTCTTTCAATATGAATAGCACGATCAGTTTGACCCGCAGATAAATTCCAAAAAAGCGCCCGATTATTAACAGCCACTGCAAGGTGTGTTGGGCCAACTGACAGTATTGACGGTTCAATTATTGTATGAATTGTCTGTGGTTCCGGTTTATCACCATCTAGCGTATAAAGATAGACAATAACTTCTGTTAAGCTTGCTAATAATGCTATTCTATTACCACATACGCTCGTTAATTTAGGTATTTGAGCAAGATAAATTAATACATTGCCACTGTGAGTTACAGCAGCAATCATCGTACCATCAGCTGACCACTCAACACTGTTTACAGCAGCTTCGCCACTTATTGTAATTATTTTTTCAGTTTCTTCTATATTTTGTAATCCATGTATTTTTAATGTATTGTCACCGCACGTGGCTATTTTTTTAGCGGTTAAACTCAATGAAATATCATTCAAAGAATCTCGATGATTTTTTATTTGCAATAATTCTTGTCCAACTTCTTTAATATGCGTGGATATTGAAATTAAATATCCAGCTTCAAATCCTAATAATATATAACCATCTCCGTACCATTTATATGTAACTATTGGTCCATATCTTTTTTGAAATGCTAATTCTATAGGATTGTCTGGATCGCGAATATTGTAAAGTAATAATGTTACTTTTCCAATAATCAAAGATATTGTATTTTCACCGCTAGTGCGACTATCTGTTTTCATTTCACCAAATTTTAAATCCTGTGGATCACCTTGTAGTTGAATTTCTCGTCGTGTGTCTCCATCAGCTGTACTTATTGTCAGAATTCTATCTTCACCAGCTAGTCCTAAGATACCTTCTGAAGACCACGCACCGCATACTACTTTTTTCTTGTGTTTTCCTAAGATAGGAATCCGCCTGAAATTATTAATAATAGTTAAATTAATCGAAGAAATATTTAATTGAATTAATTTAAAACAGAAAATTATTTATCCAATAAGTTATAAACTTATAAATGAAATAAGTTCAATAATTGAATAAATACATGAATAAAAAAACAATAAGTAAAACTAGCAACCTTGCAATCACTATGTGACTGCGGTGACTTGTGAACTATAAATAAAAAAAATTTTGCTTGATTAAATAATGACTTGTGTTAAATTGCACTGTACTTTTTTAACTATTGACGTTTTTAAAGAAATAAGCTCATCCCGATGTTAAACTCATCAAGACCTTTCATTTGAGTACCCACATGCATTTTGATATATTTTTCATATATACATATATATAATATATATAAATATATGAAAAATTGATGTGGGTACTCAAATGAAAGGTCTCGATCAGTGTAATGTCGGAGTGAGCTTATATCTTTAAAAATGTCAACATCTCACAAGATATTTGTTAAATTGCTCTGTGCTTTTTTAAATATTGACGTTTTTAAAGATATAAGCTCATCCCGACATTACACTCATCAAGACTTTTCATTTGAGTACCCACATCAATTTTTCATATATTTATATATATTATATATATATGTATATATGAAAAATATATCAAAATGCATGTGGGTACTCAAATGAAAGGTCTTGATGAGTGTAACATCGGGATGAGCTTATATCTTTAAAAATGTCAATAGTTCACAAGATACAAGATCATTTCTTAATTATGTATCTAGAGATAGAGCATTATCGAATGCTGCCTAAATACTTATCATCATAAATTGACTATTGGTGAGAATAATATGAAACCTTGAAAAGGCACAACTCCAGGTCAAGACCTTTCTAATGTAACCAAATTTAACCATAAAAACCCATTTTATCATATAAATACACTGGCCACAAAATTTTTCTTATTCTCTTAATAATATAGATTACTTTGATATAAAATTTTTTAATAATTCGCACCACAGATAATTTTGGAGTAAAAAAATTTTTCTGTCATAATTATATATACACATCTAAATATAATTAATAGCTTAATTACAAAAACTATTTATAAACTTCTAAACATTACCTAGCATTAGAATGATCATAGAGAATAAGATTTCCTTTTTGTGTTCCCACTGCAAGAATGCAAGCATGTTTTGCCCACATCATACATGTTAATGTGTCTCGTACACCAGCATCAATTTGAGATTTCTTGTTAGTTGTTGCGTCCCACAAAATAATCGTTGACGAATTATTTGTTATGATAGCCAGGATATCTCCATCAAAATCCCATCCAAATCCACTACACAGTCCCATCAATTGTATACGTTCTTGAATTTCTCCTTGTCTATCATAAATTGATACAACTCCATCGCAACCAGTTGTGGCAAGATGTGTACTATTACCGGGTCTCCAAGAAATAAATACACTACCAGGACCATGAGGATGATCAAGTTTATAAAGAACCTAAAAGAATACGATTTAGTATAAGTATAAATAAAATAATTTTTTATATTATATTTATCATGCAATATAAGTTTAATTCAAGTTGAAAAATCAAATATTACAATTTGTTTGATAAAGAAATAAATATAACCTACTTTATCAGATGTCATGTTGTTTATAGTATAATTACTGTTTTAGTAATGAAAAAAACAAATCCTGGTAACGACTGATTGTAATTGTAGTTACATTCTATTCAATATAATAAAAAATGAGAGTATCTCTCATTATTGATTTATTAAAGTGTCTTGTTGACTAGTACAAAATAAAAAGCGTTTATGACAGCGTCCATGTTGACATTGGATTGAATTTAAGCGTGCTGATACTATTTTCTTTTTTTCAATGTGTGTAGTATAGATGACATTAGCGGTAAGTGTGTTTGTATTTGCAGGTATATATTTATATATATTGTTTTACTGGTACACATGCTTACAAAAGTAAAGTAAACTCCAATGTCGGTATGTACTGTGCAATCGATATAATAAAAATTATATTTAAATTTTAAATAGTGATAATTGATTAGAAATAAAAAAAATTACAACGTATTACTATAAACAATAATAAATTACATCACTATTGGATAAGAATTTTTGACTTTCAAAAAAAATTCTAACCTTTTTTTTTATTTTTTTTCATAACATTAAAATCACATTTCGTTACTCTTTTTAATTCATCTAATTTTTTTACTGACAAAATTAATATTGCTAGATTGATTCACGCGCTGTTGATTTTTCAGGATTTTTTTATGAAAATTAATTTAGCAGATATTTTATAATTTTAAGAATTTTTTTACAACAAATAAATTATGTCAAAGAAAATGAGAAAAAATTGACATTTAGAAAATTAAAAAAATAAAAAATGCAATTTTTTGGAGCAAATTTATTTACTAAAAAAAATTAAAAAATGGTCAAGCGACTGCTAACTTTAATGGCATGATTTTTTTACGTGTGAATAGACATGTCCTAACAATTAATATATTGTTGTAATTAAGTTGCATAAAATTATAAATCTTTTTCTTCACATTAAACTACTTACTGTTGATGAAAACATGCAATAGTAAATTTTAAAAACTTGAACTAATTTTTTGTTCAAAAAAATTATTGCTGAATCTACTTCTGTTTTTTTTTTTTTTTTTTTTCAGTAGGTAAAGCCCAATAGATGATCACGTACCAGTATATGATTACTCCATGTATTTGTATATCTATATTCACAAATATAGGTATACAAATACATGGAGTGATCTACTGGTACATGATCATATATTGAGCTTTTACCTACACAAAAATTAAGTATAAAGTATTTGAGATGTAGGTAAGAAATTTATAACCTCTGTTTTGCATTCGATTATTAATTATTTATTTCTTCGTACAAAAAATGATTCTTTAAAATAAATTTGTAATCTATAAATAGTTAAGTTAGTAATTATTATTATTAAAAGTTAAATTATTTGAAAATAGCGCTCAGACGAACTTCGTTGGAGAAACACAAGTGTGCACGACCAAGATGCCATCTGTATCAATTTGAAAGTGATCAGCTGATTTCATTTAAAAAGCGCAAAGGAACTAGATGATACTAGCATAACTGTGATTACTATTTTAGATGTTATGGTGTTCAATTCAACACGTGCTTTGTCTTTGCTTAAACCCAAAACAATGACCAGAAGAAAATAATCAAAGTAATAGAAGAATAAACCAATCACTAATCGTTGGATTTAAATATCTTGAATCATAAATTTGTTGGTTAACTACAGTTTATGTAAGTAATATTATTTATACTTGGAATAACAAATATCACTTAAAAGTTAGACTACTTAGTTTCCTATTTTGCACAATTATTTATTTTTTTTTTTTTTTTGAGATTACGTTGTAGTAATGTTTTACAATTGAACATTATTTGCGTATTCTAATCAAGCAATTTATTTGAAAGTAATAATTTGTTAAACTTTAATAAAATTCCATTTTTTAGTGATTTATTTTGTAACTTCATTAATAAAATGACTGATATAATAATGACGGCTTCATCAGAACAAAATGACGTAGAGCCGCCAGCGAAGAAGCCTCGTATCGAGGAAAATAACTTGGTTATACAAGAACTATTTGAATGTCTTCATCAAACTGGTCCATTAGTTATTGGGCCGGTAGCTAAAAGCCATACTCTTCCCGGAATAATCGGCGCCAGTTTACCAAAAGTATCATCGGAAAATCAGGATGCAATTAAAAGAGCAAAAAAGTATGCAATGAAAGAAAGCGTCAAAATGGTTTTAATGAAGCAAACTTTGGCCCATCAGCAGAATCAAATGGCAAGTCAACGGAACCAAGTCCAGAGACAGCAGGCTCTGGCTCTTATGTGTCGAATTTACGTAGGAAGTATTAGTTTTGAATTGAAAGAAGACTCAGTTCGTGAAGCATTTATGCCTTTTGGACCTATTAAGTCAGTCAATATGTCCTGGGATCTAATGACTCAAAAACACAAGGGGTTCGCTTTTGTAGAGTATGATATACCTGAAGCTGCACAACTGGCGCTTGAGCAAATGAACGGTGTAATGATCGGCGGCCGTAACATCAAGGTCGTAGGAAGACCGTCCAATATGCCGCAAGCTCAATCAATCATTGATAATATAATTGAAGAAAGTAAACACTATAACAGGATTTATATTTCATCTATTCATCGAGATATTGAAGAAAATGATATTAAATCTGTATTTGAAGCTTTTGGTCCTATCAAACATTGCCAATTATTTCGAGGAAATTCAGCTAATCGTGACAGAAATTATGCGTACATCGAGTATCAAACGATGCAATCAGCAGTTGAAGCGATATCTTCAATGAATCTCTTTGATTTGGGAGGAGTTTGCTTAAGGGTAGGAATAGCCATTACACCTCCTAATGTACTGATGGAATCTTCAAGTGGTTCAAGTACAATGCCAACAGCTGCAGCAGTCGCAGCTGCTACTGCTACAGCTAAAATTCAAGCAATGGATGCTGTTGCTAGTAACGCTGTTGCGCTTGGATTAACAAAAATAGGAGACTCTGACTCACCTTATCCTGATATTCCTCGTTCAAATTCATCTCCGACGGCGGCATCAATCGCTCCAGTGATTCCTCCACCTGGAGTAGTTATTCCACAAATGTTATCATCACAACCGATAGGTACTCAATACCTTTCCGGACAATCTGTTATCATCCCGCCACCGACAGTAGTAGCCCCGACAGCAATTGGAACGTTAGTTGTACCAGTAACTAATTCACCAACCGTTGACGCTACTAAACGAGCAAAAGAGCAAGCTCATCAAAAACAGCAGGAAGAATTGCAAAAAAAATTACTTGAAGAGACTGAAGTACAGACGCTGCAGCAACAAGAAAATTTAACCATCAAAGGTCCAAGTGCTCGACATTTAGTTATGCAAAAACTTATGCGTAGGATTGAATCGCGTGTAATAGTACTCAAAAATATGACTTCACCTGAAGATGTTGATGAATTACTTGAAGAAGAAATTAAAGAGGAGTGCTCCAAGTACGGAGTTGTTAATAAAGTTGTTATTTACAATGAGAGGCAGTCTGAAGATGATGACGCTGAAGTAATCGTGAAAATTTTTGTTGAATTTTCAAACATAAGTGAGGCTGAACGTGCAAAAAATTCTTTGAATGGTCGTTATTTTGATAAACGACTTATCACCTGTGAATTTTATGATCAAGCTTTGTACGATTATTCAGACTTTTCCGGTTAAATTTATCAGGATTTATTTAATTTTCTGAAATTATTATAATTTTTATAAAAAACACTTAAACACTACATATTTAATATTTTATTCAAGATAATGAAGTTTTTAAGTATAATTGATGATTAAATAGCTAATTGTTTTATTTATTGTGATATTGAAAACAATAAATGTATGTTTCTGATAACTGAATTTTTTACTTGTTAAGATGTTAGGTAATATCGAAAAAATTTTTATACTGTGTAACATCTCTTAGTTTCTCTTTTGAATATATATAAATATAAATATATATAAATATATATATATATATATATATATATATATATATATATATATATATATATATTCAAAAGAGTCGACTGATTAAATGGAATAAATATCTTTATTAAATGTAATTTATTTATTTACTTAGTCACTTGACTAGTTATCCATGAAAAACTTATTTTTTAGCCTGATCACATAAATTAATGATTTATTTTATTTTATTTTTTTTATTTTACATAGCGTTGCTGATACCATGATCCAGAAGCTGATTTGAGTTACATTCATACAACGAGTAATAATAAGATATTTTGAGTCAATAAAAAAATCAGATGAACAAAGCCTGTTAGACACGTACGATGAAATAATGGTTAGCAGGTTAAACAAATCTAGATGTTTAACTAGTTAAAGGTAGTCTTTGAAATGAATTAATAATTAACTAATAATTACTTCGTTAAATTTATTAGTCGTTGTAATTAGGATGAGAATAGTATAGAATACGCAGGTAAAATTTTTAGAATCAAAAATTAATTTTTTTAAATAATGTATGTTAATAATTGATTTTTTTACTTCGGTAAATTAAAATTATCTTTAAACTCAATTCAAAGTTACTATTTCATTTTAGTAATGAAAATAATAATAATAATTCGACAATTTGTAGCTAATAAATAACGAATTTTTTTTTTTTTTTTTTTTTGTAATTACTAATTATTTGTTAATATATAATAATTAGATCATAAATTAGTATTTTTCTATCATATTATTAATTGTTTAATTGCCTATGATTATCAGTTATTTGTTTAATAAGTCATACCTTCGAAACGAATTGCTAATTTAATTAATAACTAGTGATTATTGAAGCGAACGACCCTGAGTTATGATTATTATCAATATTTTGGAAATATAATCTACTACACAGAAAAAGAAACTTTTTGCACCAAGAAAATTTTAAGGAGCACAAAAGTTATTTCGGAGCAAAAAGAAATTTTCTTGGCTCAAGAAAATTTACCCTCCAGTCAAGAATTTTTTTTTTCAGTGTACTTAACAACTGTATATTTAAAATACATAAAAGCTGAATTTTTTCCTCATAGATTAAAAAGTATCGTGTTATAAAAATACACTAAAAATTAAAAAATATCAATATCTCCTCGAATAGCTTTTGAAACATATCTTCATGCGCACATTACATGATTACTGACGCGCATGCTTTAAAAAAATTAAACTTCCCGCTAATTATGATTTTACAAAAAATTTTTGAAATATAAATCACCACATATATATCCATAAATTTAAACTTGAGCGCATGTGCACAAAAAACCGCGAACTTCCATCGCTATATTATTATCTAATAGTGTTATCGCTCGTGGAAAGTGGAAGGGATTTTTCTGTGACACGCTTGTGGCTAACATATTATATTTTAGTAGAGCAGAGCGCACCGCGATGTGTTGCAGTGTCGTCTGCATTACACCATTCGCTTGTTGTAACATTATAGTTGTACAGTTTATTATTCTCTTGCCGTTTTACTTGAAAGTTAAAGCCGCCCTGCCGCCTGGAGCTGGTTCGTAACAGTAATTGTTTATAAAAAAAAATTTATTTTTAATACGAAAATACAGAATAAAGTTTTTCTTTATCACTAAAATTTTTTATTAACAAGGGTAGCTTCTTTGTGAGCTACCTGTCTGTTGTTCGTAGGTTTATATAGGGTCGATGCCATCGGAATATTTTATTATTTATGTAACTTCCAGGTGTATGAACTTTTCTGATTGTATTTCACAGAAATTCTATTAATTTTTTTTTATTAGATGTCTTTTATAAAATTATTTCTTATTTAAATTACAAATATTTATTTACTTTCTTGTATTTGTATCATCTTCATTGATACAAACAGGTGGTTTTTTCAAGTTATTACAATTTAGTTTTATTAAATTTCTATTAACTTATTGAAAAGTTTATTATATTTTTATTAACACAATTTGTTCAATTATTTCTGTTCTTATCGTCATTGAACAGTTTATTTTTACTATAAATTACATTCGTTGTACAGAGCTTTAATATTTAATTATAACGTATGTCATTTAATGAGCCAGCATTGATTTATAAATTAAAGTGTTAGAATTTCTATATATTACACAGTAATGAAAGTTCCAAGAGAATAAACGTGTGCAGGTGTTCCGGTAAATCGATATTATTGCCTTCTTTACCACGCGCTTGTACTTATTCTAGTCAACACTTGGACGTCATTATTTAATAAATCATCACACAGATAAATTCATTACTTTTAATAATTATTTTAATTTATTTCTTCTCGTTTTTTTCAACTATAGATCATTTTCATTTTTCAGTTTTGTATAAAGTTTCATCAATTTCTCTATTTTATCAATCCTAAGAAAAATTTTTTATATGTAAATAAAAATTTTAATAATCATATCACAAAATGCAGATAAAAAGTCAAATTTTAATTGACAGGTTACATTTGTATTAATTCACATCAATTTTGAATAAACAAATATTTTACGAATTAATTACTTCAATTAAATAAAACTATTTGTCAAATACATGTATAAAATAATTGAGGCAATTTAGTATAACTAGTTACAATTAATAATTGGTATTGCTATAATTTAATATCAATAATTTCTTGGCGAAATACTAAATATTTAAAAACTAAAATTTTAAAAGAAATTTTATTAAAAAATGATTTTTTTATTTTGTGGTAGATTAAAAAAAGTGTGAAAAAGTCGAACAAAGTTAGTAGCGGCATTCAATTCACCATAGGAACTTGGTTTCCTATCGATTAAACACTCCGATTCTTACCTCTAAAAATATCTACGGTGTATTGGCATTAGCATCAAATACTTGAAAATGTTTTCAAGTTTATTTTATTGTTCATAAATAAATAAATAAATTTAATTTTTTTCATTGTTCGATGCAAGGTGATTTTTCTTTTTGTTGAACTTTCTAGGAAATAGTCTTGATAGTTAATTTGTTTACTATGATATGAGCTAGTTGGATCATATTAAATAATAATAGCGATACGCGTAGGTGCGTTGGCGGAACTAGCTTGCGGGTCCACCATAGGACGGAAGCTACCGGACCGGAAACTTAAGCAGACCGTGGAACAAGGACATTATCATTCTATGAGAAAAACTTGACTTTATGAATATTTATTATTTCTATTGTCATTTGGAATAATTAAAAGCTAATTAACTAGCATAGGTGTTAAGGTCTCGAATATTTTATCTATGTAATTAATTATAAATTTTAAAAATCAGAATTTAGTAATTCGAAACTATCATGCATTTGGAGAAAAATTAATTTACACAATTGCTTCAAAATTGTTGAGTTGTAATGTATCGATAGTTTGTAAATTAAAAAATTTTTTAAATGATTAATTTAGTTAACAAATTTCCATTTCATCGCACAAAAATAGTTTTTATAAAGCATCTGTACAAAAGAATATTGATAATATGAAAAATGTCGATCCAGTTTATTTTTTAATATTAAAAAGTTTATCATAAGCACTAGAAATTTAATAATAAAAAATAACAATTAGATACTGTGGGAAAAAAATTAAGTCAAACCTAATATAATGATAATTAATAATAATTTTTTATTGCGTTAGATGTTCTTTAAGTATTAACAATTTTCTTACATTACATTTTACACCTATATAATACAAATTCAGTTTTAAGATTGATTTTCTTTACAGACTATGCAGACTATATTAAATCACATTTTCTTATTTATTATAATTAAATTTTCTGTTACTTTTACGGACACTGAAAAAAAATTCTTGACTGGAGGGTAAATTTTCCTGGCTCAAGAAAATATTAAGAAAGATTGAAAATTTCTTGAATGAAGTAAAATTTTCTCGAGCCAAAAAAATTTGTTCTTGCTCCAAAATAACTTTTGTTTTCCTTAAAATTTTCTTGGTGCAAGAAGTTTTTTTTCTGTGTATTCTTACACCTCACTCCAAATATTTATTTTTATTTATTTATTTCTTTATTTACCAGGATATAAAAATAGTATATACATACAAAGTATGCACCTATAGAGGTGTTACAAAAACACCTGTACATAGACCTGGAGAAGCAAAACATCAAAAACTTAATATTAAAGCACAAAGTATCATTTTAATGTGAAAATACAAAAGAGCATATTATGAAACAAATGATGTAAACATGAATTAGAGATCAATTGATGCTATCCACTGAAATATTTTTTTTTTTTATTAAGCTTATTTTTTTATATTTAAAGACTTTAATGTCTGTGGTAGTTTATTAAAATACTTAATTGCTATATATTTAGAGTTTTTATGAGAAATATTTTTATTAATCTTTGGTAATTGCAAGGGTTTGACTCTACCTTTACCCTTATAATTATTATATTCTTCTTTATAATAAGAATAATATGAGTTTTTAAAATTAATATTAGCATCAAGATTCTCCTGACTGCAGTTTTTATTTCAGTCACATACTAAAACTTTCATAGCTCGTTAAATATTAATCATAATGCAAATCTCAATATATATTTTAGTAAGCAATTCAACGTTTAATAAAAATTTTTCTCTTACCCAACAATTTCAATAAACTATTAAAAACTAAAATTTGTTTTGCACCTTACCTTCATTAATTTTAATAATTATAGCTGCTAATAAAAATAGAAACAATGAAATGTAAAAATAAAAATTTTTTATTTTTGTACTTTCAATTCATTGCTTTATGTAAAAGAATAATTATTTTTTAATCCTATTTTTTATAGCAATTTATCGATTTAAGAATTATACTTAGGTGTAAATATGCTTTAATTATCGTGTGTATTGTGCCAACATTTTTTTAAGTGACTAAATCGATCGATTGCGTCCATCATTTTCTTCTCGCAAGTGGTTATGCTGAGTAGCGTTCAATATATAAGAGTGAGCGTAGCGTCCAGTTTACTGTGTAGTATGAAAGGAGAGATGTTTAGCACTCCCCTAGACAAGGACGGAATACACATATGATGGTAATGGCACAGTTGCTTTCATGCGACAGTTACCATCAACCCTTTTTTATTGTTTAAATCATGTATCTTTTAATTAAATAGATTTTTGGTTGTAATTAATTCCTTTAATAATCCAATTTTTTATTATAAATTACAAAAAATTAAATAGTAGAAGAATGTTGAAGAAAAGTTATTTGAATTGTTTCTCGCCAAAGCGTAAAATAAATTTATTAATAATAAAAAGTATTGATAAATCAATGTTCATTTTGGAATTTAATTATTAAAAAATACTTACGCTTAGTAATTGTAATTAGCAAAGTGGTTTAATTAAATTTTAATAAGCTTAAGTCGTAAAAATATGTTTATTTCATGAAGTCTGACTTGGTTAAAATATAAAGTTATTTTATCAGTACAAAATGTTATGATTAATTGAATAGTAAATTAAAGGTTACTATTTTAATTATACTTATTTATTTAATACACAAGTGTACTTATTTTGCCATCAACGTTCAACAGAGTAGAAAATACATAAAAATACACAAATAAAACAATCGATTACGGCAACATTTGTGCAAGCTAGTACCATTCAAAGATTTGGCTAAAGTATTTTAATTTTTTTTTATTCCCGTACAATCTTGTTACCTTTGATAGGTCTTTGCTCTTGAGACTGAAGCTACGCAAGCTCATCTATGTAAATTTGACGATGCTTTGTCACGTGATTGCGTGCGTTTACGAAACCTGTCACTAAAGTTACTCTGTAAATTTTGTACGTTTTCAGAGTTTATACTTTCTTATTTTTATTTTACACTCAACAGTCAACATGTAACATTAAATTTATTAAAAGGATGACTTGGCGTAACTCACGAAATTTAACAAGAATAAAAAATTTACCTGTTAATGAATGAATTTAAAGGGGTATTCTCGTCTTGACATCGTAATTCTAGGTATTTTTTCGAGCGTTGTGAGAAAAAATAATTAATATTTTTACTACCCATTTTTATCAATTAATTCTCGATATTTTGACGGTGTAAAAAAGTACAATTATGAAAAAAAATTCAAAAAGATGCTGGCCGACAAAGTAAGGGCTCGTAAAAAGATGGTTAAGTAATCTAAAAAAAAAACTCTTTGAAATTCTTATAAGAGAAAGATGTAATTATCGTACTACATAGAGAAATTGAAAAAAATTTTTTTCTTTGCAAAATAGCAGAGGTGTGAAAAAAATTGTGTTTTTGCCCAATTTTTTTTCAAATTTCGGAATTTTTAAAGTAGTAAAAAAATATTCTAACAATACAGCGATACTGTTCTGTATAGAAAATAAAAGCTCTGTGTCAAATTTCAAGCAAACTTGAGCGTTAGAACCTGAGATCATGTCAACCGTATCGATAAAAGTAGTTTTACGAAAAACGCGCTTAAAGTTCGACTGCCGTCTATTGTTCATTCGTTCTAGGCGAACCGATTTAATTGGCGTGTCGGAAAAATAATTTCAACTCCGAAAATATTTTTTCGAATTTCTGAACAAAAATAACTCCTTAATATTTCTTATTACATAAATGAATCGTTTATTTGAGAAACCCCATAAGTCATATTTTTTTCGAAATCGGGTTAGTTGCATTTTTCGGTTTTTTGAATTTCCCCTCACGTATACCAGCACCAAAAAATATTAAATACGTGTTCAAAACCTAACTAATCGGTCGATTCAAATCTCATTTAGTTGAGAAACCCCATAAGTCAGTGATTTATGGGGTTTTTCAAATAAACATTCAATTTTTTAATTCCAAAAATAAGTTTCTTTTAATTTTTTTTTTTCTTAGTAGAAAAACTTCAGTTCAATGCAAAATACTTAAATTTTAATAATTTTTTCAGTATTAGTTTAAAAAAATTAAATCAAATTATTGTTTTATTGTTTGATGTGATTTCACTGACTTTAATTTTAGAATAATTGATTATCAGATAATTAGAAACTAAATATACTGTTAAATACTTGAATTTTAATGAGTTTTACAATATTCGCTTAATGGATTAAAATTAAAAATATGTTGTTTTATTATATATTGATTCTAATTTCACTGATTGAAATTCTGAAATTAATGATTACAAAATAAAAATACATTATATTTACTGTTGAATACTTTGATTTCAATACTTTTCGCAATTTTAGTTTCATAAAGTTAGAATGTGATAAATTAAAATGTTGTTTATTATTGACTCTCAGTTCACTAATTTGAATTTAAAAATAAATGATTATGTCAACAATTAAATTTTTTCATGCTCAAATTTTTTTTAGAGATGCTCATATTATTATTATTTATCATTGGTTCATGATGTTAAATTAAGGGAGTATTCTACTGTAGAGGCATGAATTTCGCCCGGTTTTAGAAGCGCTGTACGAAGGAAACAAAAAATATTTTTGTAATCAATTTTTTTATCATTTGTTTATTGATGTTTTATTATTACATAAAAAAATTATAAAAAAAAAAAATTAAAATTGACAAAGTTATGAGCAGTCAAAGTGGGGGGTCAAAAAAAAAGAGGGTGTCCTGGCGTGCATTATTCCAACCCTCCTGGTGATCTGAAACATAAAAAACAGACGGATTCTTAATTATTATAGATGCCGCTATCGTATAACCTTTGGATAAGTTAAAAAAAAATTTTTTTTTAAAATGGCGGCAGTTTGAAAAAAAAAATTTTTTTTTTTCATATTTTTTTAACAATTCCGAATTTTTTA